>NC_079147.1:129798787-129948787 GCF_945859685.1 Eupeodes corollae
TTTTTTACTTGCCTTCGCCTAAATTAAAGAATAAATACTAAGTAAAAGTTAAAGAGAGTATATGTATTTTCTATTAGAATCACTTTTCCACGTATACACATTTATTATACATATATATGGGTATTACCTCTACAACTACTGCTTACGTGTCACTTCATAACTAAAATCGAAAACGCACAATAGCCTGACTGTGAACAACACATGAATAGCAATTTCTTGTACCGGTTCGTATGCTTGTTTTTTTTTTTTAAACTTTAACGTACAAAATAAACTTAAAGTAATAACTTAATGTAGGAAAGAAGAAATGTGATTGGAATATAGTAAGTACCTTCTACCTATCAATAACATTTCTTTATTATCATCATAAACATGTCTTTATCTATATATCTGCATAAGGCTGAGCACTCCAATGAACTATTCTGTATTCGTTTTAGACACCTACCTAACTACACAACCGCTTTACAATTTAAACACACATGTTCTTCCTCTTTCTTATTTTCAGATAATTTATTTTCCATCCTGGTTCTTGCAATATCAAATTAAGATAAAGCTATCCAAAGGCATGATGGTTAGTGCGTTCGACTGACATGCAAGAGGTCTTGGGTTCGATCCCTGCCTATGCCATCTTAAGTCTTTTGACGGGTACTGCCTCTTTGGAGGAATTGACAAATTCTCCAAGAGTAACTCTTGTCATGAAAAAGTGCTTTTTCAAATTAGCCGTTCCGATTTGGCATATAAACTGTAGGTCCCCTCCATTCCTGACAACATTACTCGCACACAGGAATGGTTGAGAGTTGTAAGTCACTAGGCCCTAGTTCTCAACGGACTCTTGTGCCACCAAATTTATTTATTTATCCAAAAGAAAACGCTTTGAAAGAACAATTGTTTGCGTTAACTATGGTTATAAGTATTTTTCATTTCTCTGATGAGTTGTGTCTTGGGATAAATCACACGTTTTTAGACCAATCAAATGGCACTTATTTTACAGGTATATTTTTAAATCTTTATACATACATAGGTACTTTTTTAAACAGAGGGATGGAGGACTCTTTTCATACAGGAGCAAGTTCGTGCGACCCAGTTGTGCATTTTATTAAACATTCGCTTATGTTACATACAAATGAAAAATTGATGTTATAGGTATCAAGCTGATTAAACCGTTCTGTAACAGATTGAATGGCTTCAATTGAAAAAAAATCTACTCTAAATCTTTGTTTCGGGTCTAATATAGTTTCAGTAGATTCATCTGCATAAAGTCCTTTTCTTCGTTGAAATCGCAAGCTTCAGGAAACATATTTGGTATTGCTAGGGAACTAGCAATACGCTCGGTTAATGAATATTAAACGGTTTTTTGTATTTCTTAAAACTTTTATGCCAGTTGACAAATTAACGGACGGGCTTTGCAAATATTTACTTGTTTTATTTATATTAATTAATGTAAAACCCAAAAATTTTCTCCAATGGTTTTTCCGTCTTGATTTCCTATTTTTATAAGGGCTTCATGTGTTTCTTCTAAATTTGCGCTTAAAGGCCTTAATGCTTAATCTAATCTGCTCGCCCATCTAGTCTCAGAAAGGGGTTTCAAAGTAAGACTTGGAATTTTTTCTTATAAATATCTCACCTCGTTACGGAATTTAAAAAAAAATGTTATACAAACATTGAATTTTATCGAAAATTTGTACTGCACGCGATGAGCACAGAGCAGCATCATTAACCACTAAATTTAAGGAACGCGAGCGAACATGTAACGAAAAATGCTTTTGGTTCCAGGGTTTGAATTCGATTCTGAACACCCACTTCTTATACGTTCATGTTCGAACCATTATCATAACTTTTATAATTCAAGTGTGTTTAAAATCAACTGAGTCAGCCACATGCCGGTCATGTCTTGTTATAAAATACGTCACTTCTATTAACAACTGATAGCTATTTTTTAAATCCTAATTAACTAACAAAGGGAAAAACAATTGAAACAATCTGCATTCTTCACCGGACTAGATATACATTAAAAGTAGCCTTTACAACAGTCATTAACTAAAAATAAAAAGAAACTACCTGCGCAAGAACGATTCGACTCCACATAAAATCATCCCTCTTTAATTTACAGTCTATGCTCCTTTTCCATTCTATTAAAAATTTTATCTCCTATTAGCAGGCACTTAACTCTTATACAGATACAGTGTGCAGTACGAAAACCTGCACGCTCTGACCCATACGATTCCGTATAATTTTTTTTTAAAGTATCTCCCATGTTAGTTTCTATACTCAGTGTGCAAAAAAGAAAACTTGACCACCTACCTGCTCTCTTTTTTCGGAGTCATTTTTGTTGTTGTTTTTTGTAGATGAGAACGGGTACGAATAATTCGCCCGTTCATTTGCACATATGTTTTGTCCGGCCCTGCTCTTGGTCAAAGATTCGTTTTATATCGGATCCCTAAGCAACTTGACCATACATAGTCTATAAAGTGTTCCCAAAAACTCTCAAAAAATTCAATATCAAACAAATAATACAGTTTTTTTATACACGTCCGGTAAGAAATTTTGTGTTTGCTAAATAGTTTCGATCCATTTGAATCAAACTACACAAAGGTTATTGTAAAATTATTGTACCCGGCAGTCTAAGGCTATAGCACGAAGTTCATGTTTCTAATTGAATTTATATAAAAATATAAAATAAAATTTAGACATCATCTTTGAAATGTGCTGGAATCCCGATTTGCATCAACAACTTACTGACAAGCAAGAATACTTCCAAAATAATATATAATAATCCCCATTTTTAATTTTGAAAGTTTTCTTTAAAATTGTATACCATATTTTGGCTAGCCGTTGTCTAAGATTGTTGACAAAAGTGAAAAATCTATATGCACAGCTCGGTCCCTAGCTAGATGTCTCCAGTTTCGCGCTCCAAGTTGCGTTGGACTTTTAACCTTCTGGCTAAGTCAACGTCGGTGCTCAGCTCGTCTTTCTATCTCCCCCTTCACTCCCCTTCATACGGGACCGTAAAACACGCGAACAACTTTTCTCTCAAAACGACCCAAGGTGGTTTTATGTGCAAGACTGGGACTATAAGCGCCTTATATAGCGACATTTTGGTGGCTCGAGAGAGGACTTTGACATTTAATTGCTTTCTTAGCCCAAAGAATCAGCGGTTTTGAAAAAGTTATTCTTAAATGTGTTTGTGTATGTAGAATAAATTGATTCAAAACTTTTGCCAACCACCACCATAGGGGAATTCACGATCGGGTGTAAATGGTCTTGCATCAGTACATGTGCATATTTTTTGTGCATATAGATGCTCTACACTAACAAAACATATGAATATGCACATGCTTTAGTATTGCAAATTTACTTCGCTGAAACCCTAAAGTATACGAATGCACAATCATGAGCAACACTGTTTTGACAGCAATAAATCAGCTGATATTGAAATAATCAACATGGCTGATCTAATAAGAATAACATGAAAAAGAGAAAAACCGAATAAAAAGTGGTCAATTGCCGAAATTATGTATAAGAATAATTATATTACCTTCATCAATAGTTGTAGCAGCAGCTTCTTCTATAAGCGAATCAATAATTTGTTTTTTTCAGTTTTCCTCGGCATATTGAAACCAAGATAAACTTTTGAATTTCACATAAAAATAAAAATAACAATAATCAGCTGTTCTCACAACTGTCAAAAATCGTTGCAAGAACACCTTGCTTTTTTATTTGCTTTTCGGGCGTTCACTATGTTGTGCATATATTTACACTTAAATGCAATTCCCAGACTAAATGCACTAGATCGTTAATTCGTGTAAAGTTTTTCAGCTATTAAATTTCACTCATTTTTATATTGGCTATGTTTATACCTTTTAAAATCATCTAGCCAACTAACTACTCGATTTGGTTTGTCAATTGAATATTCATTTTTTACTTACTTATAATTAATAGTAAATTTTATGAAATAAATTATTTAACAAAGAAGCTTATACAGTTTTCGAGCCTTTCTTCTTCGTGAGCAAATTTTGTGAACGAGGGATACCTGAAAGGCAATAAACAGGCAGAAAATAAAAAAATATTTACAAGGAAGGCGAAAATTACTTAAGTTGAATCAACTGACATTAACCCCAGGAAACAACCCATGAACCCGATCATGAATTATTTGACCCAACAAAATACGAACGAATTGATAGAAAAAGGAAATATCGCAAGATGTTCAAAACAATGCAGTTCCAGCTACAATGAAACAAACAACAACAAATATCAATTGAGATATACTAACCATTAACTTTAACAAACATTAATACAAATATATAGAGACAAAAATTTTTCCCAAGCCGACATATCACTGTGTTTTAATATTTTATGTTTTTTTTTATTTTTAAATTTAAAAAAAAAATACTTTTTCTTGAAACGCTTTAAAAAAATGTAGTTATCAATTATTAAACTGAGGCAATATTATTATATTAATAACAATATATATTTATGGACTTTATTGAATCTTACATAGTTGAATTTCCTTAGGTTGGGCATTAAAGATTTCCCTTAAATCAAGATTATTATATGTTGTCTTAAACTGAATATTTCAATTAGATCTATCCACACGTCCCTCATTAACCCCTACCCCTTAAATGGCAATAACGAAATTTTGGGGGACTTTTGACGAGGTGCTTAGAATGACGTCCTGCGTTGATTTCAAACAATTTATGAATTGATTATTTGTACCTTTAAAACTATCTTTCCCAGACTACAGTTGAATCGATTCTGACAAAAATCGAAATGCATCAGATATTTTGCTAAACAAAAATAGTTGGACAAAATCAAAGACCTGACAATTTTTTGACTGACTTTAATTAAGTATGTATATAGATCAGTATTTATATCAATTATTTGAAACATACGAAATAAAAGAATGTTAGTTTATAATATTTGTTTGAGTTCCAAATTTAAAGATTAAAACTTGGCGCTCTTGATTTTTATTCAGCACATTAGTTTTCTTAATATTTTGCTATGGCTACTATAAGGCCACACCTTCCATTACAAGTAAACAAAATGGCATGCGTTTCCATTTTATAACATATTATATATAAACAAGTTAGAAGCATTTACGGTGAACAATACCAGGGCCTGACTCATCGTATTCTTGTTTGGAAATCCACATCTGCTGGAAAGTAGATAAAGATGCCAAAATTGAACCACCAATCCATACTGAATATTTCCTTTCTGGTGGAGCAATAATCTTAATCTTAATTGTTGAGGGTGCTAGGGCAGTAATTTCCTTTTGCATACGATCCGCAATACCTTTAGAGGAATCGTTTATCATTAAATTAAATATAAAAAATACATAACAAAATAATTTTACCTGGATACATGGTAGTACCACCTGATAAAACGGAATTGGCATACAAGTCTTTTCGGATATCAACGTCGCACTTCATGATTGAATTATAAACTGTTTCATGAATGCCACAAGACTCCATTCCCAGGAATGAAGGTTGGAAGAGCGCTTCTGGACAGCGGAATCTTTCATTTCCAATTGTTATAACTTGACCATCAGGTAATTCATAAGACTTTTCTAAAGAGGTTGAAGCAGCAGCTGTTGCCATTTCTTGCTCAAAGTCTAATGCAACATAACACAATTTCTCTTTGATGTCTCGGACTATTTCACGCTCAGCTGTTGTGGTGAATGAGTAGCCCCTTTCAGTAAGGATCTTCATCAAATAATCAGTTAAATCCCGACCAGCTAAATCTAAACGAAGAATAGCATGAGGCAAGGCAAAACCTTCGTAGATTGGTACAGTGTGTGAGACTCCATCACCCGAATCCAATACAATTCCGGTGGTTCTACCAGAAGCATATAAAGACAGGACTGCTTGAATGGCAACGTACATGGCTGGTGAATTAAATGTTTCAAACATAATTTGGGTCATTTTCTCCCGATTTGCTTTTGGGTTAAGAGGGGCTTCAGTAAGTAAAACAGGATGTTCCTCAGGAGCAACACGTAGCTCATTATAAAACGTATGATGCCAAATTTTTTCCATATCATCCCAGTTAGTGATAATTCCGTGCTCAATGGGGTACTTTAAAGTCAGAATACCTCTTTTACTTTGAGCTTCGTCTCCAACATATGAATCTTTCTGCCCCATACCGACCATCACACCCTGATGTCTTGGTCTGCCAACAATAGAAGGGAACACAGCTCTTGGAGCGTCATCTCCAGCGAATCCAGCTTTGCACATTCCAGATCCATTGTCGATGACGAGGGCACCTGCATCATCATCACACATCTTAATAAGTTTGTTTTAGTACTCAGAGCTAAAATTCAAATATAGTAGATATTTTAACGGGGCTTTAATAAAGGTAATGAAGTGAAATAAAATAAATGATCTTTTAGTTAATTATCTACTGATTTTTTAATTACCTTTGAAATGCAATAAAGATTAAACGTGTTGGCCTCCTAACTCAACAGCAAATGACTTGCTCATGCAAAAGTTTCAGTTTTATATCAATTTTGTTTTAACCAACTACACGCATGTAACAAACGCATATTATCAAAGCAATTACAATATCCTAATATGTAGTTTTCTTGGTGCATGTTTCTGCATTACAATCGCAAAAGACACTTACACATGCAAAATAAATCTATTGTAATATATAATTGCCAATTTAATCAGTGAAAACAATCAAGACATCGGTGGTCATCCAGAAATAGAAACAAACCTTAGAAGGATGGATTAAGAGTCGAGACATTGTAAAAATAACTTTTAATTTCAAGGTTACTCAGCGGAAGAACAGGGCTATTAAATAAAACAGTGGTCTAAAAATACTGTAATAAACAAATATTTAAAGTTTAATACTATTTCCTTATAAGACGAATTCGGAGATGCGTGTACAATGGCCTGTTTCCTTAGTGTAGGTAATAGGGTGTTAAAGATTTAATTTGTTTTCAATTATTGTTTGTTTTTAGAAGTAGGAACAAAATGCAAGAATCAGCACAACATTTTACTCACAATATCAGTATGGGTTAATTTAAATTTAGTTTTAATCAAACATGATATCGTCGTTTCAAAAGTAAAAATCAGGCTAATTAAATATATGCTCGGCTAAAATTATGTTCTTAAAAGAATTAACATCACCAACTTAAAAATTGTGAGGTTCGTTCAATCATTACTTCAGTTATTTTTTATAAGTTTGTATGATATTAAAACTTATTTAGTTAAGGCATTAACAAATTTAACAGTTTTTTTGCTATAAATAAGGCACAAGTGTTTAATAAAATATAAAATTATATGCATTTACACACATCTTTTTGCCTTCTTTTGAGTTTTATAAACTTAATTTGTTCGATTGGATGACTTTATTTTTGCAGGAGTTGTTCTTATTACAATTAAACCAGAGGCTGGGATGTAACATGAACTGATAACTTTCGGTTCATGTTCGTCTGTCGATTCATGTAAAAGTTTTACAAAAATATAAATAACAACATTGCAATATAAAAAAAAAAGTTTAAAAGCCAAATTTTGTGTTTTCAAGACCATAAGGTCAAGAACCATTTGTATTAAGTCATTTTTTAAATTTTGGTTTTTTTGTTAAAGAAAAATTCAATTCGGTAGTCTCGTCTCTATTTTGACAATTTCAATAATTTAATTACTTCCTATCGGAATTTAAAAGATTTAAATAGTTTTTATTAACTTCCCATAGGATGTTATTGTAATTGGTCCGATTTGTCGAATTGAAAATTTTGAAATTTCTCGACGTTTCAAGGTCCCTAGGTTAGGTTAGGTTAGGTAAAAGTAGCTGTCTGTGATGGAATAGGCCAATATAATGGTCCATTGTGATACCACATGAATCTTGAGGCTTTCTTCTAAGCTCGAGGAAACCAGTTTGAATCCCTTAGAAAACGTGAGATGCTAATTATACTTATATATGATTTAGAACGTTTTAGAAGTATTCTCTTGCGTTTTTGAGCTAGTGCAGGGCATTTACAGAGAAAGTGAAGAACTTTTTCCTCCTCTTCCTCTTCCGTACAGCTTGTGCAAAAGTCATTTGAGAATACACCTAGCCGCCTGGCCGGTTATAACATCTATTATTCAGTTTATATGCGATATTTATAGAGATGTATGTTCGTGCGTTTGTACGTCGTCAGTGCGTCCGTACGTGTCCGTACCTTCGTAAAGCTTTTTTTGTCGTCCTTATCTCCAGAACCAGTTAAGGTATCAACTTCAAATACATTTTTTGTACATATAATAACACAGAAAGATCCAGAAATGGCTCTCAAGACAATTTAGTCGGTGATTTTTGTACCATAGCAGTTTAAAACGTGAAAATGTTTGTTAACACAGAAAATGTTTGTTGTGAGATACACAAGCCATTTTAAAAAAAATGTAACAAACGGTTTTTTTATAAATCAAAAAAAAAAAAACTGAATAAAAAAATAATTGTCACCTCGAATATTTTACGACCAAAACACAATCTTATCTCCAAAATATTTTCATGCAATGAAGAACAATGTTTTTGCCATCTGGTAAAATTTTGAGAAAAATTAAATTGACTCAAATATCTTTGAAACAATTAAGATATTGGCTTCAAACTAATTTCAATTGATATTTTGTGCATAAATGAAGGTATTAACCTTTAAATGATTTCATTATGTGCTTAATTTTCTAAGTATTTTACATATTATGTATGTAAGAAATTAAAGCTTTCAAGAAATTCTACTAAAATTGAAAAAAATAGGTTTTCGACTAAAAATTTCGTTAGCAAAAATAGATTTTGCAATCAAACTATTTCATCATATGCAAAATAAATTACTTATTTTGTTCACACAAAATATTGTTTTAAACATTTTGTTAAAGTTTTAAACAAGAAATCAGTGTGGATCGTAGCCCAGCCTCTCTTTTTCAATAAAAATAAAAATAAGTTGATCACACTGTCAAAACGATTTGGGCTTAGTTTACATGCAATATTGGCTTTATTTTAGTATTAAAAAGTAAATAAGGCCAGATTTTGAAAGTCGGTCTTTGATCACTATGCTTTATTTTTCGGCATAAAAGAATACATTTTTATTAAATTGAAAATGAAAAGATGTCAACATAGCTTGTGTATAGCGTTTGTATATGAAAACCAGTACTACCATGAGCAATCAGTTTTAGGGAAACCAGATGCGGTATTGTTACTAGTGCCACGAAGTGAGAAATGCAGTTGGAGCGTGGAGGTGTATTATTTTCAGTCTAATAATCACCTAGTATAGTCAGGGAAATAATTAATTTACCAGCCAAAATAACATACAAAAAAGAGGCTGGGATGTGACCCACACTGATAACTTCCCATCCCGTCTGTCGATTTGTCTTGCCTAAAAGTTTGTCTATACGTACGTATCAATTTTTACCAAATTTGCGTACTATTTTTTGTAGATTTTATTTTGTATGAAAAAACGGACTGTTGATTTTTATATAAAAATTACTGAATATCGAAAACAATATTTTCTCTTAAATAAAATAAGTTTGAAGCCAATATTTTAAATTTTTAAAAAGCTATTTGAGTCGAAAGTAAATTTTTACCAAGTTTTAGTATTGTTTTTTTTTAGAGTTTTATTTTTTGTCAAAAAACTGTCAATTCGATTTTTCTCAAAATTTGTCCCAATGTTGAAAACAATATTTCTTATAAGAAAAAATTAGTTAGAAGCTATTATATCAAAGTTTTTAAAAGATATTTGAGTCGAAAATCATTTTTACCAACTTTTGTTAATTTTTTTTTTCGGTTTTAATTTTTTTGTAAAAAAAACTGTCAATTTGATTATTTTCAAACTTTAACTGAATGTTGACAACAATATCTGAAAGTTTTGAAAAGATATTTGAGTCGGAAATCAATTTTTACAAACTTTTTATACATTTTTTTTTAGGTTTTTATTTTTTGTAAAAAAAACTGTCAATTAAATTTTTCCCAAAATTTTATTAGATGTCAAAAACATTATTCTTCGTTATGTCAGTCGTAAAATTTTGGTGGTGACACATTTTCTTTTTCCAGTTTTATTGATTTATAAAAAAACCGTTATATTGATTTTTTTTCAAAAAATATACCTGTTTGGTATCACGTTACAATTTATTATATACAATTTAATTTAAGTCTTAGATATTTAGGGTTAACCAAAATTTTCACCTTTTTTTCAAACTGCTATGGTAAGAAAACCACTCACGCAATTTTCTTGAGAGCCCTTTCTGCATCTTTCTGCCTTATTATCTGTATAACAAAATTTATTTAAAGTTGATATCTCTTCTGGTTCTGGTTCTGGTTTTTCCTCTTATATACGACAGGGAAGTACAAAACATAAACATGTATCTTAACTTTCTTAAATACATGTATAGTGAAAGCGATATCGCTTAGCTTTATTAACACAATGCAAATTTGAAATAAAATTAGCAGGGTACGAAATAATAAAGAAATAACTGAACAGTTAATTTAAATAACTTAACCCGAAAAAATAAAAACTTATCCAACCTAAACTCAAAAAGATAGAATTATTAGATTAACTTTCTAATAAATACACAAAAAAAGTAGAATAGCTCACTTATATAAGTTTCCAGTACGAAAGAAATGTACAGAAACTTTTCATTTCACAGGGGTAACTGAATCAAAAGAAGCCATTTGTGAATCATCATCAGAACCCTTCTCTACTTCTAGGGCCGAAACACACACCTGCTACACCTGATACACCTGATCAAACAAAACGTTTTTCGTTCATTCGATATTCAATTCCAATACACACGACAATAACCCCAAACAAAGCGTTTTTTTTCGTTTGTGAAATGAAACAAAATGAAAATTAAGGACTTGCTTTATATGGTCGGACTCGGACGATACAGTTATGCCATTTCGATACACATCTTATCAATAATTAATTGGCATGGTCCTCATTTTTAAGATTATAAATAGGGCTCCTAGTCTTAAATTTAAAAAATCAATTTTTACGTCAAACAGATAAAGTGCACGTCTGGGTGGGACGAACTTTCCCTATATCCAAAAACTGTGTTTACAAACTGTACCTATATTTTAAAATTTACCTATGAAATGTCTCCACAAATTAAAATGCCATTTCATTAATCAAAAAGACGTTTATTTATTATTTTTTTCTTTTTCGAAAAGCGTTGGAGCATATTTTTAAACTCTTTCCGGGGCACTATTAGAAAAAAAGATGCAATTTAACGGTACTATTTCAAAAACTATGTGGTCTAAAAAGAATACAATTCAACATTAAATTTAAAAAAAAGGTTGAAATAGGTGGTTAGTTTTCCCACCGACGGAAAGAGTAAAATTAATTGTATGTATCAATAAATAAATTAAATTAATTAAGTGGCACAACAAGGACTAGGGTCTAGTGACTTACAACTCTCAACTATTTTTGTGTGCGTGTACTGTCAAGGACTCGGGGGACCTACAGTTTTAAGCCGAATCTGAACGGATAGTGTGGGAGAGCACTTTTCATGCAAAGAACTACTCTTGGAGGACTTATTAATTCCTTCCAAGAGGCAATAAACCGGAAAAAACTTTAGATGGTACATGTATAGATCGAACCCAGGCCTCTGGCTAAACATTCTAACGCACTTACCATCATCATCGTGTTGATAGAATAGATGAAAGAGGGGTGTTGCAATATTAGTACGAAAATCAATTCAACATTCTGTTTTATTGCTTATGCGTACTTTTTGTGTAAAAAATATTGGAATTGAACTTAGATTATGTAACGATAGAACCATTGACATAATTTGTGCATACTTTTGGAGCTCTTAATAAAAAAACAAAAATTATATTGTTGGTGGTGATTTGAACTGCAGGCACAGAGATTGGGGTTATACCAAAGATTGGGGTAACATTCTGTCGGATCTAACAAATATATTTCCTTTTTCCATATTGTTTCCATCAGATACTGCTTAAAGACCCGCTGGTAAAACGGAAAAGTCCTTCAGTGTAAGACCTTTTTATCATGTCACTAACACTGCTGATATTGCGTCTCATCCTATATTTTTTGACAAACTTCCTTCGGTTCACAACCCTGCACTGTTAAAAGTTCTTCATCCTTCGGAAGTAATAGAGGAATATTATTTTTGATTTTGAAAATACTAATTGGTCAATTTTCAAATCAGAATTAAAACTTAAACTAAGAAAAATGCCTACGGAAATAGATAATGTTAGATCGATAGAAGGTATTGACATACTTGTTTTAGGTTTCTCTGATCAAATTTTTAGCTCAATAAATTCGGTACAGAAGTTTCTCTGATCAAATTCTTCTGTACCGAATTCTGATCAAATTCTTCTGTACCGAATCTATTGAACTAAAAATTTGATCAGAGAAACCTGAAAAAGCTACTCAAAAAGCATCAAATTAGCACAATTCCTGATTATATTCTTGAATGTATTCGTGTCAGAAATGGTATTAAAAGTCAATGGCAACGACATCGTTTGCCAATACATTGCCATCAGTTGAACTTTTTAATAAACTTATTTCTATGGAATTTCAAAAAATTCAAAACATCCAATGGAACCAAGCACTTAGTCAGTTACAGAACAATAATAAACCTTTCTGGAACATTGCTAAACCAGATTAATTCCTGCGCTTAAAAATTCCAATGAGGTCCTTTATACTGATTGTGAAAAGGCGAATGCTTTCGTTGAAGAATTTATAAAAAAAAAAACATATAGTATCTCAACAGCTAAGTGATTTAGATACCATAAGTTTGGTAGACGATGCCTCTCATAGAATTTTATCTTCTGTAACAGAAACACCCCAAGACGAATATGTTTCTGTTGATGATGTTTCCGCTTTCATAAAGGGGTTGTGAGTAGGGAAAACCTATGGACTTGATAGCATATAAAATCTATACCTCAAACATTTTACATTCACCCAAGACAGGATGAAAGTATCTGACGTTTATTATCAACGACTGTTTGAAGAATCAATACTTTCATGAGATCTGAAAAATAGCGAAGGTCATACCAATATTGCAAGCTGGTAAAGACAAGAAAAATCCTAGTAGCTATAGGCCGATCAGTCTTCTTAGTAGTTTGAGTAAGGTGTTCGAAAAAGTATTAAAAAAAAACTTAACTTATTAATTGAAGAAAAACGTATTTTTCCCGACCAAGAGTTTAGATTAAGGAGCCACCATAGTACTTCACGTCAAGTCCTTAGGATTTGTAACATAATAAAAAATAATCGTTCTGAATTAAGATCTACAGGTATGGTTTTATTAGACATTGAAAAAGCTTTCTACTCTGTTTGGCATAATGCTTTTATTTCTGGAAGCATTCGCGATTCCAAATTTTCTCATAAAAACAATTCAAAGTTATTTATAAGGAAGATGTTTTCAAGTGAAGCTATAGAGTGATCAGTCTTCTTAGTAGTTTAAGTAAGGTGTTCGAAAAAGTATATAAAAAAAACTTAACTTATTAATTGAAGAAAAACATATTTTTGCTGACCAACAGTTTGCATTTAGGAGCCACCACAGTACTTCACGTCAAGTCCTTAGGAAGGGAGATCTACAGCTATGGTCCTATTAAACATCGAAAAAGCTTTCTACTCTGTTTGGCATAATGCTCTTATTTACGAACTGGAAACATTCGCGATTCCAAATTTTCTCATAAAATCAATTCAAATTCAAATTTATTTCTTTTTCAATGAATTCGTGTTACATGGTAGAATATTTATAACACATAGAGATTAGAATACAATGATTCTTAGTAACTAAAGATTTTATAATATAGGAAATTCTTATGAAAGTGGTAGTTATTATGAGAAAAATTGCAAAAAAAAACTCAATGGAAGCAAACAAAAAAATCTTAAAACTATGAATAAAATAATCTTAAAATCTAACTTAATAGTAACTTTAACTAAATTGGCATGTTTAAACAAGTGAATTTATTAATACATTATCGTGAATAGAACAATTGTTCTCAAATTTATTTGAAATTGTTGTAATTTTAGACTTGATTGTTGGAAGATGAATAATCATTTTTAGGGTTTTGTTTTGACAAATTTGAAGTTTTTTCAGGTGACATTTACCACATTCATACCAGCAAGGGGCAGCATATACTAATGAAGGTAGAATTAGGACTTTATAAAGAAGAATCTTATTATCTTTGCTTAAATAAGAATTTTTATTTAAAAGTGGAAATAAAATTTTTATTAATACATTTACTTTTTTGTTAGAGGAAGTAATATGATTTGAAAATCTCAGCGTCTTATCGAGAGTCATACCAAGGTATTTAATTGTTGTTGTCCATTCAATGGGAGTGTTGCAGATCGACAAATTATATTGAGGTAGATTTGAGGCTTTTCTCTTTCGTGAGAAAAATATTGCTTGAGATTTCGATGGGTTTATTTTGATTTTCCACCTGTGAAAAAACTTTTCAATATTAAATAAAGCATTTTGTAGATTAATTAATATACGAGTACTTTGACAGTCATTTGAACTACAAAATATAGCTGTATCATCAGCAAAGAAGGCATCTTCACAGTGTAAATCTCGTGGAAAATCAGCAATATATAAGTTATATAAAAGGGGCGATAGGGTTGAACCTTGTGGAACCCCTGCTTTTATGGGGAACAGAGGTGATGTATCAGACAAAATTTTGACATAAAAAAGCCTATCTGTAAGAAAGATTTTTTGAATGTCAAACGAAACCATATACCTAAGGATTTTTTATTTGAAAGCGATTCTTTAACTATACTTGTGATTCTTTTTATTTGGTGAACCGTCGAGTGTTCCCTCCTAAAACCAAACTGTTCTATTGGAACAAGACTGTTTAATTCTACATATTCATTCATCTTAAAAAGGATAATTTTTTCAAAAAGTTTGCCTAAACAGCTGTGTAAACTTATTGGGCTATAACTAGATGCCTGTGTGAATGGTTGTGTATAGGTTTAGCTATGGGAATTATCTCAGCAATCTTCCAACTTCTTGGAAAATATCCGTGTCGAAGACAACTTTCAAATAGGGATGTTAAATACTGAACGGCATTTTTTGGTATGTTTTTAATGACCCTGTTTGAAATTTTATCATTACCAGCAGCTTTTTTTATGCGAATAGAAGCAATGGTGTCTGTAACAAGAGATATTGGTATATGGATATTATTTAATTCTATTGAAGATAGATTAGTAGAGTTAATACTGTCTTGTACTATTTGTTTGGCTTGAATGTCGCTAAAGCAATCTGTTATTGAGTGACTAGACAGAAAACATTTAGCGAATTCTGTAGCCTTCTCTTTATTCGTATGAAGAATTTGGCCATTACATTCGAGTTATGGGATTCTATTATTTTTCTTCTTAAAAATCTTCGAAAGTTTCCATATTTGTTGGTCATGTTTATCAATTTGGTATAACATTCGATTCCAGTCTTTATTACGAATTTCCTGCATTTTTTGTATAACTAATTTGTTAAGCAAATTCAATTGAAATTTCAGAAATAGGTCTCTTGACCTTTGACAACGTCTACGAATTAAGTTCCTAAATGTTATCGTCCTTCGTACGTCATTTGTAAGCAATGAAATTTCGCTTTTGTTTTTATGGGAGGCAGAATGCAAAGGGACATTCGCCTTAACCCCCTCATTGATGAAACATTCAAATGTTCTAATTTTATCATCAATTTCCTCTAACCTTCACCACCCAATTTTGTTTGCATTTTTTGGTGTTTCTTTTCTGTTTTTCCATTTCCATTTGACATTTCATCAATCTAAACGCAAAAAATAGTAGTACCCGTGGCATGATGATTAGTGCGTTGGACTGCCATATGAGAGGTCTTCGGTTCAATTACTGCCTATAAATCTAAAGTCTTTTCACGGGTACTGCCTCTTGCGAGGAATTGACAAATTCTCCAAGAGTAACTCTTGTCATGAAAAAGTGCTTAGCCGTTCGGACTCGGCTTAAAACTGTAGGTTTCCTCGATTCCTGACAACATTACTCGCACACAGGAATGGTTGAGAGTTGTAAGTCACTAGGCCTTAGTTCTCAACGGACTGTTGCTCCACCCAATTTATTTTATTTAAACGCAAACAATATTGTCTAGACCTGAATTCATACATAAATAAAACTGACCCAATATTTTCTGCTGTTTTTGTGACAAAATATTCTATCGGTAAATTAAATTTGACTTATTAAACTTATTTTAAGATTTTTTTTATCTACGAATAAATTTAATTGTATGTAGTGGAGGTACCTAGATTCATTTAAGTTTTACTAATTATTATTATTTATTATTATTAGTTTGTAACTAATGCTTCTTTCATAAATATATGTTTTTATAAAACGAACATTTGATCATATCTTTTATTTGGATGATGGTGAGGTGAGCGGGCGGAGTATAACAGTAGAAGTTTGAATTTTTGAAAATGTTCTCTTTTTTTTAAACACGTTATGGACACCCTAATTTAAGTGTTGAAAATAAAATTAATATACAAAATATTGTGTGTTCAAGCAATGCTGTTGTATGGATGTCAGGTGTGGGGTAATTGCGCAATCTCCCATATTAAAAAACTGTAAGTGTATCAAAACAAAATGTTAAAAATGATGCTTCGTTCAACTAATGAATTCGCACACGAATTCGTAAATTAACTGATAACTTCTTAATGAACTGTGATATTTCTGACAACCATTTGGTGGTGCAATTAAACATTTAAAAAATTATTTTTGTTATTTATTACTTATTTATTTATTTGAGAATTATTTATTTTTAATTACTTATGTTTAATTATTTTTTTTTATTATTTATTATTTGATATTTGTCATTTGTTATTTATTATTTACTATTTATTATTTGTTGTTTATTTATGTACTAATTAGTTAATTTCTGCATTTTTGTATTGTTAAATAATTTGCATGTTTATTTATTTATTTACTATTAACTTAAATGTAATATACATATATATGCATATATATGTATACATATATATTTTGTGTATTATCTGTTTATTTATATTTATTGAATTTCTCTTTTTTTACTTTACGTAACTTATGTGTTTTAAAATTCAATCAATTTCTCAATCGAAATGTTTCTTGTACTTAAATGAAGGTTTTTGTCATATTTTCCTTCAAAATACATATATGTAAATGTTTTCTTTTTAAATTTGGAATTATAATGTTGTAAAAATAACGTATTCAGAAGAAAGATATGTTTTTAAATCAAATGTCTGTGTGAACTGAGCGGTAGCAAACCAAATACTATTTTAAAAAAGAAATAAATTATTATCCTCTCCCGGGTACTAGAGCCTATTTATATACGTTTTGCATTTGAATTTCGTAATTATTTGCTGACCCATTTACGAGATACCGAATTAAGAAAAATTATTATAAAATATATTGAAATAAAAGGTACCAGCAAATTTTTCGTGAGACCGATAAAAAAAATTGCAAACATCTGCGACGAAGGACCACTGGACAACGACGAATTTAAAAAATTAAATCAAAATGTTTCTAAAATTTTAGAATTTTATTTTGCCATTGAAACCTTACTCGTAGGATTACAACCAAGAATATTGTAAAACTAAGATGGCCAGTTAAAGTCCGGTTCTAAGAAATCCACGAGTTCTGCAATTTTTAAAAGAGGATGTAACGCAGTTAAAGAAAAGCACGACCAATATAATGACAAGTCTACATAGAAAAAGAGGCTGGGATGCGACCCACACTGATAACACATCCCTTCTGTCGATTTGTCTTGCTTAAAAGGTTTGAAGGTTTTTGTGTTTTGTTGAAAAGGGTGCCAGTTGAATTATTTAAGAAAATTTTGAATTACCAACAATTTTGCATATGACGAAATAGTTTTATTCCAAAATATATTTTTGTTACAGAGACTTATAGTCGAATACCAAATTTAATAGCATTTGCTTACTATTCTTTATAAATTTAAATTTTTATGAAAAAACTAACTGTTGGATTTTTATAAAAAAAAATTACTGAACGTCGAAAACAATATTTTATGTGCGATAAAATAAATTTGAAGCCAGTATTTTTAATTTTTGAAAAGTCATTTGAGTCGAAAATCAATTTTTACCTACTTTTGTTAATTTTGTTCAGGTTTTTAATTTTTTGTAAAAAAAAAATTCAATTCGATTTTTCTCAAAATGTTACTCAACAACAATATTTAAAAAAATTAAATTATTTTAAAGCCAATGTTTCAAAGTTTTGAAAAGTTATTTGAGTCTTTATAAAAATCTTTTATTTCGATAAATGTCAACATTTTTAATTTGACAAATCGGACCCATTACATTAACTTCCTATAGTAAGTTAAAAATAGATACAAGCACGAAAGGATAATACAGTTCGAAATCGACTCTAAAAATGAGTCTAAGAGTCTTACTGTAACGCTTAAGCACTGGTCCTTCAAGTCAGAAAAATGCTGCTTTATCGTTTTCCATTCCAGTTTTGTTATTTCATTAAACAAATGTTTAATAAAGAGCAAGATTTTAATATTCTAAGATTTTGAGCTTTTAAGAATTCGAAGAGTTTGGAGATCGTGAATTTTACTCAAGGTACCATTTTTAAAAAGACCACTGTTTGCTTTTTAATTGAAAATCTAAATATTGGGGAGCCAATAACAAATCGCGGTCTTCCTATTTAACTAGAACTGCTAATCTTAGCGAGCTTACATTTTTTAAGATGAAATGTTCACTAAGTTGATTGCGGATTGTTCAATATTTAAGTGGCAATACGAAAGATTGTAAAAAAAACACCAGAATGAGAGGAATAAAATGTAAACTATATTATGTATTTGTATAAATTTAAAATTTGTCTGTGGGATATATTAACTTTCATTACTTTGCAGAAGAATCTGTTTGTCTTGAATAATTGTATTTTTCGTTGTTTTTGATTTGATGTTTCACAAAAAGTTTGCTGTTATTCTGTCAAACATATTTGCTCCTCAAAAAAAAGCTGCTTTAACTTAATTTGCTTAAACGATAACTGTTTCAAATTTTACGCCATTTTTTAGCATCAACGTTAGAAATTTTAAGCAAAAATACTATTTTGTGAGAGCAAAGATACTATTTCCTGAAACTTAACTCAAACAAAATAATATAACAATAGAAAATGTTCACAAGTTAAAATAGAACCAACTTTTACCAAATTAAGATAGTCTACAATTAGATATTAGTAATGAAAATAAAGACCAAACAATACATAAAAACACAAGAATGAAAAACAAAAAATTAACATATACTCGTAGAAGGCAACAACTGCCTAAAAAATGTATTGAAAAAACAATAAAACGAATTGTACATTATGTTTTACTTACTTTTTTCGAATCATTTATAAATGAGGCAAACATTTTTAAACAATGCGTATAATAGTGCGAACTTTATTTTTAGTTTTCTTTTAGTTGTGGATAAATAAATTAAAAGAAGCTACCAGAGACGTTAAGTTCGGAAATTCCATTTTAAAATTCCAATGTTATTTTTTAAATATGACAAACATACGAAATCATTTTTAATTGATAACATTTCATTTCAATTTACAAATTTGTGCATAAAAGTGTCATTTTAGTTCAAGCGAACATTTAATCCACGTGAAAATCAAAAGTTTAAAATTAATGCAAACAGATTGAAGTAAATGAAAATTTTATTTTATATTAATTCTTAAATTTTGTACTTAAAAAGAATTTCTTGTATATGCATTTTCTCCTAAGATTGGAAAAGGCCATTATTCTATCATTATCTATCATATTTGGAAACAACCAAAATAAGGTTGAGGAGGATTGTAGGTTCTTCAATTAATTTTTTATACTTTTTTGGTTTGGTACATCAACTTAACACAATTATTATCTAGAAACTACCTTTTTACATACGCAGCAACCTGCCAAACTAAACATATACTATCATACTCATACATGTAACTATTAAAACTCTCAGCCTCACTGCTTCCAAAAGGATAAATATTTAAAAATATGATTCAAAATAAGTATACATGCACTCATTTTCAATTTTAACGTAAAAATATTTAAAAAAAAAAAGGATGAAGCTACATAAAAAGGTCAAACGCGTTGACTCTTTGACTTAAAAAATACGTTATTTGTAGGAATACAATTTAAAACTATACAAATATTACCTATGTTATATTGGTATGCTTATATTGTACCAATTTTAATATTCTATCCCAGCCTAAAATTAAAAAAATAAAAATGACGTTGGCTCACATAAACATTATTTTGTCAAAACTTGTGATAGTCAACGTTTTAATTAAATCTTTGACTCTGTGAACGTTGACGGTATAGAGAATATTTTGATTTTTTTGTGACAACAGAGGTCAAAACAATCAGTGTGGATTGCAAACCCACTTAGGGTAGACGGACAACATAATGCAAGGATCGTCAGATAAGAACCTTGATTTACTTTATAAAAAAATCGATAGTTTGTGAAATATTTATATTTTCTTTTTGCCGTCTGTCCCTGCCGTTAGAAATTCCCTGATTTAACAAATTTAGGTAGCAGTTTCGCATTTATAACCGCAACGAAACTAATGTGGAAAACTATTCTGACCTTCTTGGTAAGTGACTTTTTTTTAGTATATTATTGTACATATCTCTTGACTTGACGTGTAGGGCACACGTCCAAATTCTTCGATAACATATATCGTGTCAAGGTAAATTTCAGTGCGCATGGAGTGGCCAACTTATCGGAATCGGGTAAAGCGTTAATATTTCTAAACAGTGAATACGTTGGACCGTAATTACCCATGTTCTGATCGAATATAGTGAAATAAGGTTGAATTTTTTTTTTTTTTATATTAAGCGCACACTCAAGGGGATATATTACCCTTATTATGTAGACACAGTGTGAGCACTAGGAAAGGGAGAGAGGGGTTGAAAGGAGATGACATTTTAGCTGGTTCAGAATGTTGGATGGCAAGGCATAGGCTATACTGGACAGATTTATTTCCCAGTCGGTCTGTGTGTTTGGTAATTAGAATTCTTAGTTTCTTTAGTAAACTTCGATTTACCCTCTCAGAAATGTTGACTTGTGGTGAATATACCACTGTACGCACATGTTTGACCCTGTAGCACCGGTGGCATGATGGTTAGTGCGTTGGACTATCGCCCCAAAGCAGTTTTGAGAGTGTGAAGAAAATCACATCTCTCGACTATCAAACTGCACGCTGGGATACATTAAAAAGGCACGACGGCATTTTACAATGTACTAACTGCCAGAAGTTTGGCCATGCCAATGCCAACTGCAATATGCAGTTACGTTGTGTCAGGTGCGGAGAAACCCACAAAGTAGGAGAATGTAAGCTGGGGAATGAGCGGGTTGAGGATTTGACCCTACTCAAGTGTGTCCTTTGTGGAAACCAAGGGCACCCAGCTAACTATAGGAGTTGGCCTAAGGTCCAACAAATGAAACAAAAACAGGCCAGTCAAAACGCCGAAAGAAGTCGAACAGTTCGACAGGCTCCAATACAAAAATTCGTTGATCCCAAATTCTCTTACGCTTAAATGGTGTCAGGGAATGGGAACACGAGACAGGCTCCACCAACCACCATGCAGCCTGACATTGTAGCCTTGTTGTTGAGCCTTCAAGGTCAACTAACAGGGCTGCAAAGTTAGATAATGGAGCAAGGCAAAAGGGTAGGTCATCTCTACTCTATGTTGCCTAGCCTGGCGCAATTTAGACTATAATGGGCGCGCTGCCGGAGACGCGCCTAAAAGTCCTTGCTGTGAATGTAAATTCACTGATTAGGATTGAACGAAGAGCCAATACGTTCCAATTGTTGAAAGACTAAGTCCCGATGTGTTTATGGCTAGCGAAACTAAGCTAAACCACAAGCACAAATTGACTCATAAAAATTACAATATCGTAAGAAGAGACCGGCCCGACTCTACTCAAAGGGGCGGTGTCGCTCTCTTCATAGGGCATTAATTATAATGGGGCCACGAGGGATACGTGGAAGAATTGGCGCAAGATGGTCATCGTTGATCTTCACGGGCAGCCATTAGAGAGCAAAAGTGTAGATCAGTATTTATATTTCGACAGACATATAAATGCTGACCAGGGCCATAGGAGCCTACGCTCTGACAAAACTGCTGTTTTTTAGCAGTCGGCTTGACCCCAGAATGAAGGTAATTTACTACATGGCCCTCATACGGCCAATGATTCCTCTTTTTAGATAGATGCGGTCTGATACAGGATAGATTGGCAGTTCCGTTAATCTACCACGTCAGACGACGAACCGTGGATAGGCGACTCCTGTACAATCGGGACGTCATGGCACAAGGCGGAGCAGAGCTCCGAAAGGCATTAGTAGTTAGGGTTATAGTTTAGCTTAGAGTGTCCGTATGGGACCATTAACTTAGATGTAAGTTATGAATAATTAGGCTAGTTTTATGAATTTTTGTCTAGCTTTAAGATAGGTTTAAGAATGAACTAATAAAAATGAATTTAAAAAAAAAAGTGTTCACGGGTACTTCCTCTTGCGAGGAATTGAAAAATTCTCCAAGAGTAACTCTTGTCATGAAAAGTGCTTTCTCAAATTAGCCGTTCGAATTGGGCATATAAACTGTAGGTCCCCTCCATCCCTTCAATTACTCGGATACATGAATTCTTGAGAATTGTAATGCAATGCAAGAATGCCGTTGATCGTTAGATTCGCTCGACGAAGACAACTTGCCATCTCTTTACGATGCTTATGTGCTAATTCGGTTTTAGTGTACGCAAGCCTTAAGTTTTTAATCTCAGCCGATAGCAAAATCTTGCCTAATTTCCCTATACTATCTTCCTTATAACGATTTATTTAAAACACAACCGTTCACTTCGAAATTCAAATTATTATATATATTTTCTCTCCGTATTTATAATGTTTGATTTTAATAATAAAGTTGTCAAGGCGATAATTACAAACAATAATGATTATTATATTTTAAAGTAATAGTAGAATGATCTAAAGTAGATTTCTAATAAATAGTGAACACTACATTCTCTCCTTTTTTTAAAAGTTTAAATAAATAAAAATAACACAACATGAAATTGAAAGAAAATAATTATTGATGCTCATATAACTCAATTATACGCTGAATCATCAAACGAGTTTGATTTATTAGTTTGAATTGTCCAATTTCCATTAATTTTCTTTAAATGAACAATTTTCCGTCTTGTTACTTCACCAGTTGTTGAATTCTTAACTAAAACATCGCCTCCCTTCTGTTTGATAACTTCATGCGGTATTTTTTTTATCTTGTTTTCTTTTCGCATTTTCTTCACCAGAACTGGGTCACCAATGGTAAGTTCACTTTGAGCAGCTCGTCGCTTTTTGTCAGCATACAATTTTCCTTTTTCTTTTTCAATTGCATCTTTTTCAGTAAATTCCTGATTAAAACCTTGATCTTGGTTAATTAGTGATGGAATTTTATCTTTAAGAAGTCTTCCGTAGAAAAGTTCAGCCGGAGCTTTTCCTGTAGTAGAATGTGGAGTGTTGTGGTACATAAGCAAATAGTCTATTAAATCTTCTTTCCAATTGGAGCCTGTAGCCTTGCTGATTTTTATTCTTTTAAGTATGTCCCGATTTTGTCGTTCAACTTCACCGTTTTGTTGGGGCCAGTATGGAATTGTGTTATATAATTTTACGTTGAACTCTTCATAAAAATCTCTAAACTCCTTACTGGAAAATTGTTTACCATTATCTGCAGTTATTGTTTGGGGATATCCTAATCTAGAAAACATTTTCCTCAGAGATTTTATAATTGACGTTGAAGTTATATTTTTTAAAATAACGTTTTCCTTATAACGACTGTAATAGTCTACGACGACAAATAGATGTTCGTCACTTGGAAGAGGTCTCATTAAATCTATTGCAATATCTACCCATGGAGCTGTTCGCATTGTTCGTCGTTTCATCGGTTCAGGAACAGTTGGCGCTGAAACAAGGAGACAACCTCTGCAGTTTTTTACAATATTTTCGGCATCTTGGTCGATTTTTGGCCACCAGACTTTTGTTCGCAACCGTCTTTTTGTTCCAACTATTCCTGGATGTCCTTCATGAGCAAATTCAATTACTTTTTTACGAAGCTGTTGTGGAATTACTATTTTGTTTTGCCGTAGTAGTATATTCCCATAAAAACAGAGTTCATTTTCAAATACTTTGAAATTAAGAACATCTTTGTTCCAATTTTGTTCATACATTCCTTCCTTAACGCGTAGTATTTCTTGATCGTTTTCTGAAATCCTGTCAATTTCTTTCAAGGTGAATGCTTTGGGAACGCTATTGCTGGCAATGTGATGAACATGTTCTTCGGAATCAAAATTCTTTTTAATTATAGGATCAACTATACAGAGTCTTGAAAGTGGATCAGCAATGTTAGATTTACCTGGTTTATATATGATTTTATATCTGTATGACTGTAATCGAAGAACCCATCTCTCAATTCGTGCACATGGCTTAGACTTTAAGCCAAAAATTGTTTCTAGAGGTTTATGGTCAGTAACAAGTTCAAAGTCTAATCCATACAAATATATATGAAAATGTTCAACTCCCCAAACTAAAGCCAATGCCTCTTTCTCTGTCTGACAGTATCTTTTCTCACAATCTGATAAACATTTGTTTCCATATGCAATTATTCGTGGCTTCATTTCGTTATTAAATTGTATCAAAACCGCACCCAATGCCACAGGACTTGCATCCACAATCAGTTGAGTTCTGTCATAAGGATCATAGTAACCTAAATATTTATCATTTTGTAAAATATTTTGTAACTCTTGAAATGAACGCCGTTGATTTTCACTTAAAGAAAGTTCTGATTTTCGATTACGATTTTCAATTTTTAATGCGTCACGTAATGGCTCGGTTAGAGTTCCCAGATTTGCTATTAATTTACCTACGTAGTTTATGAGCCCTAAGAAGCTTTCAAGCTCTTCAACAGTCCTAGGCTCTCGAATTTTTTGTATAGCATCTATCTTTGAAGGTGATGGCTTAACGCCTTCTGCAGAAAGAAGATGTCCCAAAAATTCTATTTGTCGGACATTATATACGCACTTAGCATCATTTAGTAAAATATTATTTTCGTTTATAACATCCAATAGTTTTTTTTAAACGTGCGTTATGTTCTTTTTCATTTTGACCAAAAACAACTATGTCATCAATAAAATTAACTACACCTTCACATTTACATAAAATTCTTTCCATTACCTTTTGAAATATTTCTGGAGCGCAATTCATTCCAAACATTAGCCTCTTGTACCTGAATAAACCACTATTGGTAATAAATGTGGTTATGTACCTTGAGTCTGGACAAATTTCTATTTGATGAAAAGCGTTCTTTATATCCAAACGAGAAAAAATTGACGACTTCCGAAGCTTGGGCAAGATAAGATTCATCGTAGGCAGTGGATAGTTTTCCCTTAATATTGCTGTATTTGCTCTTCTCATATCCACACATAAACGAAGATCTCCATCTTTTTTCAAAATAGGTACTATAGGAGATATCCATGGCGAATGTCCATCTACAGCTTCGATGATGTCTAGTTCGAGTAATTCGTTTAACTTATTTTTAATTTTTTCTTCTAAAGGAATGTGTAATTTTCGACAAGGTTGTATTACTGGAGGAATCGTTTCGTCAATAGAGATTTTGATAGTTAAATTTTTTATTTTTGGAAAAGTTGTTTTTTCAATTGAATTTAAAAGTTGTAAACCTATTTTGAGAACTCCAATTTCTTTCGCCGTTTCTTTACCCAGTAAACATCTTTGACCAGTTTTTATAACATAAAATTTTGCATCAACAATTTTGTTTAATACCTGTATATCGGCGTCAAAAGATCCTAAAACGTCAAGTGCTTGTTTTGAACCGTAGGCTAAAAATATTTTATTTCGCTTTTTGATTTGGTTTCTAACCAAAACTCTTTTCTTCTTCATTTCCAGCCAAACTCCTTCTGAAATAATATTTGATGTGCTACCAGAGTCAATTATCATTTGAATGGAAACTCCGCCAACCGAACAAGTTATTTCATCTTCCTTTTGGCTAGAAAAATGAAAAATAAACTCTTCGTCTTTTACCTTTTCTTACCTTTACTGACCGTATCGATTCCCTTTTCAACTTTTTGTTTCGGAATGTGCTGTCAGTAAAACCTTGTTTTGATTTGGTGCGACATTTGGATTCAAAATGACCTTTTAATCCGCATTTACGACAGTTCTTCATTTTCGCAGGACATTTTGAGTCTTGAGCTGAGTGATCTTTTGAACCACATCGAAAACATTCAAATTTTCGAGAAGGAAATTTATTAATTTTATTAATTTCAATGGTGCTATTATTCTGTTTGCTGTTAAAATTTTCGATTTGAATGTTAACTGTTTCTAACGAATTAGCCAGAAAAATAACATCATTTAAACTTTTAGAATCATCCATCTCTAATATTTTCCGTCTAAGCTTTTCAGAAAAACATTTCTCAACCACTTGGTCTTTAATATGTTCATCCGGATTTTCAAACTTACATTTCGATGCTTGACGCCTTAACCGATTAATGAAAGCTTCAAATTTTTCGCTTCTTTCTTGAAACATTTGTCTAAAAATATGTCTTTCATATGTTTTATTTTGACACGGATTGAAATATTCATTTAACTTTTCAACGCACACTTCATAGACATCAATGTCTCTATTGGCATCTAAAATTGGATCAACATTTGCACCTGGTAAATTGTAAAAAATTTCTTGGAGATCTTGTCCACCACAATGAAGAAGAGTTGCCCTCTTTTTAATAGATTCTGTGGTTCCAGAAATCTGAAGAAAAATTTCAAAAGATTGTTTCCATTTTGCCCAGTTTATTCCCAAAGATTGAGAATCTCGGAAACAGTCAAATGTTCTTAAATGGGGTATATTTTCCATTTTCCAAATTGATCCCTGTCAATCAAATTGATATGAATCATAAATACAGAGGCATGAATTTAATCAATATATCAATATTAATGAATCAAATCAACACAAATTATGCAATTCTTAGAATTTAATCTACATATGTATATGAATTTAACTCATCCATTCAAATTTCATCGTTACGAATTTAATCTTTACGAATTTAATCAATACGAATTTAATCATTTCGAATTTAATCCACAAAACAATAAATTCAGACATATTATACAAATCGTCTTAATAACCAATGCATCTTTATAAATCAATATGAATTTAATCAAATTAAGATTTCTTTTCCTCCTTTCCAGAAAGATCTTGCAAATTATGACTTACTTAATTTTCGTTTTTTCTTGACGAACTTAGAATTATTTTTGATTTTCTTCCTCCAATGTTTCCTTTTTGGTTTTACAAATTTTCTTCCTCGTCGCCAAAATATACTATCTTCCTTATAACGATTTATTTAAAACACAACCGTTCACTTCGAAATTCAAATTATTATATATATTTTCTCTCCGTATTTATAATGTTTGATTTTAATAATAAAGTTGTCAAGGCGATAATTACAAACAATAATGATTATTATATTTTAAAGTAATAGTAGAATGATCTAAAGTAGATTTCTAATAAATAGTGAACACTACATTCCCTTTCGTATTTTCAATAGAAAATCCGAAACATTACCGGAACCATTCTATTCACCGATCTAATCCACAAGGAGCCGCTCGAGTTCCTTGGTGTAGGGAACTGGTTTACTGACGAGTTTTGTTTTTCTAGTGTATGAGGGTTGCTTGATTAACGCTGGGGTATACCGTATACCCAAACTTTTGCGTAATGTCTTCCATTTTTATCGTTTTTTTTTTGTTAATATTCAAATTCAGGTAAAATGAAAATAAATTTAAATATAAATATTAACGAAATTAAAAAAAAAAACTAACTTCAAAATTATTCAATAATAAAATTATTAAAAGATACAAAAATTGACTTATCACCGAGTTTTCCGTCTGTGTAAAATTTGTCAACTTAATTCAATTCGATTGAACAACTTCAGATTAGAATTGTCACAATTCATTGTTGCTATGTTGACATTTTAAAATTATTCCTATAAGATATCTAAATAAAAGTATTAAATTGGCTTTCTTTTAATAAAATTCTTACTTTTCTTGTGGTTTTCGAATGTCGTAAGACTTGTCCGTGTCTTTAATGTGTTTTTGTACCTAAAGAAGGTAACTAATAAAAATGTCCATTTGTTTTTTGTAAGCGTCTGGTACCCCTATTCAGAAACGGCATATTTGTAGGTAAATAACTATTACATTTTTGTTGTGACAGCTTTTAAGGTATCAACTTGAATATCACCTTACATATGTACATAGATGAAATTCGATTATTTTGAATGTCATTTTTCAACAATCACCGAAGCCGATTCCACCCAAGGTTAATAAAAAAAAATGATAAACTACGATTTAAAATTCCTTGTGCAATAGGTAACAGTTGTAGAGATAAACCATAAGCATGACTTCTATTATATTGTACCAACTTATTTAAACTGCAATAATTGGGCAAATTATTTTAATGAATTGCATATATTTTTTAATGAAAATGAATTGCAAAATATCATGGTACTCGGTGATCTCAATGGTAGAATTGGTAATTTTTATAACCCAGATTCTCTGGTGCGAAATGTTCCTCATGTATATGCAAGTGTTAGGAATTCTATGGATGGAACTTTAAATAGATTTGAAAGGAAACTTATGGATTTCGCTGAAGATTTTGGTTTATTGGTACTTAACGGTATTACTAACAGTGACAGATGAGGCGATCTCACTTTCATTTCGGGTCAAGGTCATTTAGTTATTGATTAGTTTTTTGCGAGAGGTAATTGGCTTAGTGTTGTCGAGGAATTCGAGGTTGTATCTGCAAATTTCTCTGGTCATTTAACAGTTGGTCAGTAACAGTTGTTACCTCTATAAAATTTCAAGATGTATGTAACTCTATCACCCATTAACACATTAAATAGATTAAAATGGATAGAAAATCGTGCTGAAGTGTATAGACGAAGGCTCGACGCTCAGGTTAATTGCCTTTCCTCCCTAGAACATTATAGTTGTGACCAGGCCGTTGAAAATATTTTAAAAAGTGTAAGACATGCAGCAGTTAAAACCTAAATCCAGAGATAAATTCGTAGCTGAGTGGTTTGATTGGGAATGTAGAAAACTCCGCAACAAATCTTTCGCAAATCTCAATCTGTTTAGGAAGACCAATTCAATTTTTTTAAAAGTCTTTACATAGAATCCAATAAACTGTATAAAAAGTTCTGTATTCAAAAAGAAAAAAAATATGTAAATGTTGTAGCAACCAGGCTTTCAAGCTGTAAGGACGCAAAAATATTCTGGTCAAACGTGAGGTGGTTGCAAGAGTATGTCAGCCTCAGCTATTGATGTTGAAAAACTCGCCGAGCACTTCGAACAGCTCATGAACCCTTTGACAACAAATTTCAGTATGCCCTTCCTTTAGTTTTAATCCCAGAATTAGATGGGCCAATCACAACAAGAGAGTTGCGAGGAACTCTAGAAAATATGAAAAATGAAAACCGTGTGAATTTTATAAATACGAAACTCCGAATATTCTAAATCATATTAATGACTTCTTTAATAGACTTCTTGAAGAAGAAGAACTTCCAAAGAGTTTCTTAAAAGCATGGATCTGTGCTATTTTTAAAAAAGGGGATTTGCAACTTCCGAGCAACTACAAGGGCATTTCGATTCTGCCATGTCTTAGGAAAATATTCACCCATCTTTTATACCAAAGGTTGACAAAATGTGTTGAAGAAAAGAAATAGAAAATGTACGCCTTTTTCGTTGATTTTCAGGCGGCATTTGACACGTTGAACAGAGACTCTTTAATATATAAATTATCTACTTTGGGTTTATCCACTAAATTTCTAAATCTGTACAAACTCCTTATAACTGGCACCTCTGCTGCAGTCTGGAATGGAAATTCGATGTCTGGCTTTTTTAATACAACATGTGGTGTACCTCAAGGATGTGGATTGAGTCCCATTATGTTTTCACTATTTATTGACGATGTATCTAAAGAATTTCTGGGGGGAGTCATTGTCGGTGATACACTTATAAAGATGCTTTTATACGCGGATGACATTGTTATTTTGGATGATAACCCCACATCTTTACAGCTTCAAATTAATAAATTCATAAGATTTTGTGATTTGTGGGATCTCAAAATTAAATTGTTAAACATTTATAAGAGATAGATAGATAGATAGATAGAAAAAACTTTTTGTTAAGTTGTGGGATGTGGTTTTTTCACAATATCAGCGATTTTTCTTAGACTTTTCTTTTCATCCCACAACTTAACAAAAAGTTTTTTCTATCTATCTATCTCTTATAAATTTTTAACAAATTACTACTACTTACAATTGGAATAAAAAGTCAAATACTGAACATTTCCAAAAATCGTGTAATCGAGTTGAATTGAGTTGAATCATCCTACACAGATGGAATAAAAATGATACGTCATTTTACCCCTGTTTTACGTTTATAGTAAAGGTTTCGTTAGGATATTCGAAATAGTTATTTTCAGTTGCTGTTTTTGACTCAAAATGATTTAAGTGTTTGATAAACTTTTCCGATCATTTATACACACTCATACATATGTATAATATATATGTATGTATATATTTTCTGTTTTCTATTTAATAAAAACATTTTTGTACTGACTCTCCATACCAAACATTTCAGCATTTTCTTTAAATGATTATACTTTACATTACATTATTTTTAATGTGCTCTTTCTCGACAGATTTACTTTTATTTCTAATAAATTAAATTCAACTTTTTTTGACAGCTATATACGTCAGCTCAGTACAATCAGAACAGATTGTTAGTACATTTTATTAAAGATATGTAATATTCATTCACATATACTTTTTACAGTGATCATCAGTTGATTGGTTTGGCGGATTAAACATAAAGCACTTATAAAGACTGCATTTGAGCTGAAATAAAAAAGAAAATATAAATTAAAACTAAATAGTTACAAGTAAATATTAGCCGAGTTTTATTTTCACAATAATCCATTCCACATCAGGTCATATTTAAATTATATTATTTGACGTTTAAAGCGTGAGTTGCCATTTGATCATTTTGTTTACCGATGAATGTTTTTAGGGAAAAATAATACATACATATGTATGCACATACAGTTGCTTTAACGCATAATCGGACAGTGGTTTCATTTATATAAAATGTGCTATATTTGTGCTGTATTTTTTTGTTCTTATTTAAAGAAGTACACTTACTTGTTCAAAAAACAACAAACAAAATAAACATTTTCAAATGTTAACGGTTAATTCAACTGATAAAACTAAATAAAACCAGTTTTTGTAGTTCAACAAAAAATCGGACAAAGTAGCCCACTTTATAGACGAGTCAAATTAAGGATGAACCTAGAACTAATTGCAATACAATTTGTGTGAATGAGGTCTTATTGTAAATTTTCCGTAGAACACGATGCCGAAAAGTCTACCTCTGTACACGGCGCGGATTTCCAAATATGTCGTTTTTTTCAAAATGGCGTCCCATTATTCTACTTTATAGTGTATACTTCCTTATATGCCCATATGGGGTATCATTTTATATGTTTTTAAGTACGGGGAATTAAAAAATTACATCAAAAATTGGTTCCGATGAAAATTTTTCAAAAATACACTGAACAAAATAATTTTTTTTATATTTTTTAATTTTTTTTTTTTTTATTTTGATTGGTTTTATATTTTTGTTGTACCTTTTATATATTTTTTTAAACTGAATTCATAAAGCATCTAAAACAAAAAACATAAAAAAGTCATAAGCCAAACAAATAATAATACCTACTTTTAATCATCATTCATGTCCACTTCAATGGAATTGCAGGAGCTTTATTCCAGACAATCTGTGCATGCATCTGTGCACATCATTGTATGTACACTGCAGAGTTGCACATTTAGTTTTGATGCAGCCACATTTCACAAATTTTAAATGGTAATCTGGTGCCCGTGCTTCCATCCTTCCATTGAAATCCCCACTGTAGTGGATCCAGATGAATACCCATCCACTGCTGCACTTGGTGATAAACTCTGAATGAATGAAATTTGCAGGCATCCTCTGTTGAAGGCAAGACTTCCGGATTAACATATATTGTTGATTTTGTTGCCTTGAAAGTGTTTTTCCTCCAAACAACGTTATAATGGCATTAAGACCAGCAATTTCAATTTCTTCTATTGATTTCTGTGATGTTTGGAATACTGCAGAACTTTCTTTAAAACTGCTTGATTTTTTAACCAATTTTATGGAATCACTTTTGCCTATTCCAAATGGTTTAGAGGTATAAGTATCACATCCTAATACAGCATGAGCAAATAAGATGTTAGAACAGACGTCATCGCCTAAAGTATTTGCTATTTTTTTTATATCATATACAGTAATGCTTTTAGAAGATTTCTTGGGTTATGGGCAAAGGAAAATATCATAAAAGTTTATTTTGAAAATGATGAAGGAGTAGTATAAGAAGATCAGTGTCCTCCATAACGATCATGACGTCTGCGTCACTATGAGATTGTTTTGTTTTACATCCAGCTTCTTGTAACTTTTCCGATAACAGAACAATGAAGGCTTCTTTGTTTTCATTATTACTTCCTTCTGGATGGCAATACGGGTAGAAGCTGAGAAATTTACTTTTGGTCCTACAATACCTCGGTGTCTTTTTTGGTGGGAATCTGATTTTATGAAGAATGTATCACCATATCCATCAAATACTATTATTGCCTTGCCATACTTTACTAGCACATATCTCTCATAAGCACAAAGAATTTCATGAAAGGTCTGATTCTGACTCCAAGGAAGGCGATGTAGTAGCCAACCACCATCAATGATATAATTTATCTCTGGGAATACTAGAAACTTCTGATACTTGCTCGTTGATATAATTAGCAAGCTATGACTTCCCGGATTCCTCATAAGGCCGTGCTTATCAAAAAAACTAGCTGGGTATGGGTAAAGCTCATAACAAAACACCTCCTGTAAGTTCACGCCATTAGTTTGTGCACAAAGCAACAGGCGCTGAAACAAAAGTTCAGGTTCAATCACAAATGTTTCGTCTTTTAATTGTACAGATTGACCTGATTTTATTGGCTTCACTTGTTTAATTTTTCTGAAAGTGAACTCGGAGGCTCTTTTGTCTGTCATCTCATCAAGTATTAGTTTTCTGATTTCTTTGGCACGTTCAGGATTAAAATCATTGCTATAATTAACTCCCGTGACAATATTACGTAGATTTATGTCTTTTTCAAAAACGTTGAGTTGTTCTACATAAGCCAGAACTTTTTGGGTATCGTCTTTATCACGTGCAATTCTTGAACTTGTCATTGTTTTATGTTGCTCATTCGATGAATGTTTTTACTGAAGTAAACTCCTGCATGCATTCATTTAAATGGCGCAAATGGGACGCGACATAACCCAAACAAGTTGCTGCTGTTCTGTCATGTGTCATTCCGCCAAATCCTTTTATGTTTTTCATTAGAACTTGTTCGATTATCAGATCAGTTGAAAGGAAACACCAAGACCTATTACTCCTTCGGACAACATGAAGACCATTCATAAATGCCGTGTGAACATTGGGAGCTTCAAGTTCAAGCTCAACCATTCTCTCATAGTACAGTCCAGCAGAACTTGGATATGTATTATGGCCTCATGCTGCAAAAAAATTTAGCATCTCTCTAACCATTGCCAGATGTAAGTTCCAATTACCTGTTCGTTTAGCTTTTATAAATAGTTTCAGGATTTTTACCATTTACAATTCAGTTTAAAAAAATATGTAAAAATACAAAAAAATATAAAACCAATCAAAATAAAAAAAAAATTTTTTTTAAATATAAAAAAAATTATTTTGTTCAGTGTATTTTGGAAAAATTTTCATCGGAACCAATTTTTGATGTAATTTTTGAATTCCCCGTACTTAAAAACATATAAAATGATACCCCATATGGGCATATAAGGAGGTATACACTATAAAGTAGAATAATGGGACGCCATTTTGAAAAAAAACGCCATATTTGGAAATCCGCGCCGTGTACAGAGGTAGACTTTTCGGCATCGTGTTCTGCGGAAAATTTACAATAAGACCTCATTCACACAAATTGTATTGCAATTAGTTCTAGGTTAGGCTGGTTTTTGAGTTAGATTGACTCGTCTATTATATAAATGAAACTATTTTCCGATATTGCTGTACATATATATTTTGTCAAATATATATATTTTTTTGATTTTGTTCATTTCAATTTCACAAAGTTATGTTTTGTTTTATACATTTAAATTACTAACTCAACTTTCCATGAGCGCACCACGAATTTCGCAATTGCAATTTCGGGGGAGGAAACATTTATTTCTATTTGAAATTAATTTTCAAAGATCACTTTTTCATAAAAAAAACACGCAAAAATGGTTGATTTTGACATTTCTTACCTGTTTTTTGTTCAGTGTTGTCATACTAGATTTTTTTTATTGGGGATTTCTTTGATTTTAGTGCTCAAATGCAAAAAGTACTTTGCCCATAGCACCCACCCCAGATCCTATACTGAGTCAAGCAGGGGGGTTGCATACATATCCAGCTGTTAAAACAGTTTTACTTAACGGTGTTTCCTACCCTTAATATTTAAAACATGTTCAATTGAGACCCCTGCCTAACTGTAAAATAAATCAGAAGGAAATTCGTGCTGTGGTAATGGAAAGTCGGCCCAATATTTTATCGATTACATACAAATTTTAATTAAAAATATTTTATTTTTAGATTGATGAAAATGGTAAGGAAGAAACACTGAACACTGTGTTTATTGAAAAAAAAAATAGTGGTATCACACTTTACAAGCCAAAATGTCACCTTTCGTGAAATGTTTCAATCACAAAAACATAATCAAGCATAAAGCAGGATTTGGCTTCGTTGTTGTAACGCAAATGAGTATATGATCTGTTCTGGATCACGGGGAAAATAAAACACGGCTCTTGTTATTCTTTTTTTCGTACTGCATGCAATTTAAATATGGTCATTAGAGAACAATATTGGTTTATATATCCTTTTTTAATTTGGACGTGTTATTTCCGAACTTAAAAACTATTTTTATCGCACTCTTATATGTTTTTTTAAACCAAATTAATTACAAGTCTTAATAATTCGGCTAGAATAACAAATATTTTATATTTTTAGGAAAATTATTCAATACAAAAAGAATATGCCTCTAATTTTAAATATCGACTTTTCGTATTAAAAATTAAAAGAAAAATAATTTGTAAAAACCTTGTACAAAATGATGAGCCCTATTCAAGCTTTGATTCTGGTGAAATGCTCAGGGGATACAAGGTAATAAAGTGCGCAGACGAGATGTCTTAGAAAAAGAATTGCTAAGGTAACCAATGACTGGGAGCACTTAAAGTTGAAACTTATCCCTAGACAGCCGAAGGCTTGGATTGAGCTAACGAGACAGGAGCTGATCCACGGTCTTCATAGGTCTCGATACATGACTGGATCGTCATTAATGCAGAAGAGCCGCAGAACACCAATGCCTCTTACCTTTTGAGGATAAGCGAAGAAAGCTAATAAATTACGTTTTGGCATCAGGAGTGTTAAGATCAAAATCCTGCAAAACCAAGAACCTAAAGCGGACATATACAATAACTATGTTGTGTAGTTACCAGGCTCGACCAAAGTTTTAAATGCGCTGAACGTTCGTCCAGACTAATCTGAAGCACTCTAAGTGTGCTTCGGATAATCTAAGAGTGCTGCTGAGGAAGGAAAACGTCTGCATCAGCCTAATAACAAAGGGTATATGGCCTCTGAGTGCGGGGCCGCATAGGCAGCCAGAACGATCTTATCAGTAAAATCTCAAACCAATACCAAGGTAATCTTATTTTTATTTTAGTAATCCGGTTCTGAGAGTTGTTAGATTAGAAGACAAAAAATGAGGCTGGGATGCGACCCATACTGATAACTTCCCATTGCCTGGTGTGGCTAACCTTATTTTTGGCAAAGGTGATTTTGTTGGGGTTTTTTACCCGCTACTACGAGTTTTAATATAAAATTTGCCACATCTTTCTACTCATGTCCGTATTTTTCGGATTACTTAAACAACCAAAAGTCTGCCGATAACATTGGAAAACTATATAAGCTAAACAGCCAAAACGTCTATGGCTGCAGCGCAACGTACTTTTCGTTTTAATGGCAAACTCGGATATCCAAAATAACATAACGAATTCCGCCTTTAAGGTCTTAAAGCTTGAATCGACTAAAGAGCATTGGAATAGACTTTATTTGAATAGCACCAAAGAAAAGCATCTAAAGGTAATAAATTACAAGAGACCAGTGGCCAATTTCTTCTAGAAATAGCATGATTAGGAAAAATGTCAATATAGCTATTAAGCCAAGGATACTTATGTCAAAATGACATGTGATCAATTTTTGGCTTTCAACTGAAAGCTGAACTTTATTACTTCATGGTGTATTTATTTTCTGCACAATTCTATTTTGTGTATAAGGGTTCCGTGTCAAATTGAAAAAGAACTTGGGATGCGACCCATACTGGTAATTTCGCATCCCGTCTGTCGATTTGTCTTGCTTAAAGTTTGTAGGTTTTTGTGTTGGGTTAAAAAAGTTGTCAGTTGAATTATTCTTAAAATGTTTTAAATTACCAATAATACTTTTTATATAAAGAAATAGTTTAGTTTTAAAATCTAGTTTTGTTAAATGCTTTTTAGTTTTTTTTTTTGAAAAAAATTGTCAATTTTATCTTTCTCAACATTTTACCAGATGTTAAAAACGTTATTTTTCGTTGCAAAATATTGTTTGGAAGATGAAATCATTTTTTATTCATAAAATTTTCGAGGTGACACATTTTTTTTCAGTTTTTTTTTTATTTATAAATATACTGGTTTGGTATCACGTTACAATATATAATATAAATTAAATTCAAGTCTCTAGCGTCATTGGTTCGCGAGATATTTAGGGTTAACCAAAATATTCACCTTTTTTTAAATTGATATGGTAAAAAAACCACCAATTTTCTTAAGATCCCTTTTTGCATCTTTCTGCATTATTATCTGTATAACAACATTTATTTGATGTCGATATTTCTTCTGGTTCTTGAGCTATGTACAACGAAAAAAACCTCGCGAACGTGCGGACGTACAGACGTAGACCGGCAATCACCGCCCGAGGAGGTGGTAAAAAAGCAACGTCACTCACCACCTTAGTCTTTTCGAGCTCGGATAAGTAGGGCGGTTGAGGTATGAAAATTGGAGTTTCCTCTCGGAGCTCTTATGCCGATGACTTTGTTTCATTGGTCTTGTAAACAACTAGGAGTCATTTTAGATCCCAAACTAAACTGTTAATTAAACATTGAAGAACGTGTTAAGAAGGAAGAAGAAGTGGGGCCTTTAATCAAAGATGAATCGAAATTCACAGGTACATAAACCTCGAACCAAAGGCTGTAAAGACGAAAGTGGAAACATCATAGTGGAACCGTAGTTAATGCTGAGGATATTCAAAACCACCGAACCGAATTCGGCTGTCGAGCAGGATAATCCATTCAATATAGACGACAAAAGCCAACGATCTAGTCTTGACGACTTTGACTGAGGGGCACTTTCAAGTCTGTCCGATTACGAGCTTATGCCGAGAACATTGAAATAATCGGAAGAACTCAGCGTTGTTAATGGTGCTTTAGTGACCACTGATGCATAGGTGGCAAAAATAGGTTACGCTGTTAATGAGGGCAAAACAAAGTATATGCTGTCATTAAGAAAGGACCTACAAGTATTAGAATCCACGCCCACAGGACAGGCAGTAGAAGAAAATCACAAAAATTCAATAAAATTGGGATGACTGTCATACTAGAGGTAAAATCCTACCAGCACCACCTGCCTTTTTTTAACGGGTACTGCCTCTTGCGAGAAATTGACGAATGCTCTAAACTTCTAGTCACGAAAAGTGGTTTCCAACATTAGCCGTTCAGATTCGGTTTAGCGCCACCCAATTCAGTTTCAGTTTATTTATTTATAAAGCTTTCACAGTAAGATAAAAGATATCTGATAAATTTGTGAGAGCCTATGACTTAACTTTAATTTATTCAATTTATGAAACTATTTATTTCCTTTTCGAAACAAGGATTTAAATATTGTAAGAGTATTTAGAATACCACTACCATGAATGGTAGGAAATCATCTAATTTTTTTGGGAGTTAAAAAAGGGGTATACTTCTTCCACGCATCTTTTTTTACAGCAATTGTTCAAAATGCTCTCCTAATGCATGTAAAAATGCTCGACAACGTTTCCATTTGAAAAGTTGTCATTTTAAACGTATGGGATGTTTTGGGTTTTTTATTTTCTCAGCACTGTTTCAATTTTTATTTCAGTAACACTGCGTATTGCCTGGGCATACATTTTATCTTTCTTTTATAATTGCACACCCCACTTGCTGAAACCACAATTCTTTTTTCCGAAGTCTTAATAGATTTATCCATTTAAAATTTCACATAGCAAATTTATTTCATCCGCTTTTGTCATATTCCATGCTTCTGCACTGTATAGCAAGACGGTGGTGATGGCCACCTCAAAGTTAAGTCTGTCGATGGTGACGTTTTGACTGAGACGTCAGTGTTGTAAGTTCTTTCTTGAAGCATGTACTTTGTTTTGCCCCAATTAACTATTAAACCCATTTTACCGCCTCTATATCAAATTACATCACGCTGAGTTCTTCAGATTATGTCAATGTCATCAGCATATTCTAGTAATTGGACAGACCTTTGACGTGGTAGCTTAGCTTTATTCTTTTAAGTACAATGTTAAAAAAATCGCATGACAGCGCATCGCATCGTGTGTGTCGATTTGATGTTCTAGGGGTTTTCCAGGATCTGTCGTAATGTGAATATTTGATCGAATGTGGACTTTCCTGGTATAAAACCACACTTTAGAATAACGGCAGAGAGACTTTTGTAAGCGATGTTAAGTAGACGGATTCCTCTATAGATGGTGCAGTTTAGAGGGTCTCTTTTTTCAGAATCGGGCAAACATTGGGCATGCTTTCTTCCGACCATATCTTATAGATAAGTTGGTGCATGTTCATAACCAACTTCCGTTAAAGAGATCGCCCTTCAAGCCATCTGCTCCAGCGGCTTTGTTAGACTTTAGCTTAGATATGCCGACTTTTACTTCATCTAAGTCGGGTGGACCGGGTTGTTGGCTTTCGTCGTCTAACTTAAATGGATCATCCTGCCTGACAGCTTAATTCGTTTCGTCGTCGCCGGTAATATAAACTGCTATACTAAAATAAAATAAATAAATACGGTGGCAGAGCAGACCGTACAGAACCAGGGTCAAGTGACTTACAACTCTCAAAGCATTCTTGTGTGTGAGTCATTTCAGGGATGTATATGTTGAATTTGAGCGGTTAATTTTGAGAAAGCACTGAGAGACACTACCCGTAAGAAAACTTTGTTTTGTAATTGTAATAGGTAGGGTTTGAATCCAAGACTTTTGGCATCACAGAATTATGCACTAATCATCACTCCACCGGCACTGATTTACTATTTCCGGCTTAAAATATACTTCAGAAAAAGTAGTAGATGTAGCTTGTACTAAACTAATGATGATGAGCCTAATCAAAGAAATGGAAACAAGATGTCTCTAGCATTGTAAAAAAAAATCCTAACAGAAATAATATTTTTCTCATCATATATGGTATATAAATATATATTTGATTAGCAACGATCAAAAACTGATGATAATAGCTAGCTGGGGAAATATTTGCTAAATCCCGGATGGCGATCTTTTCAGCAGTCTTACTCGAAGTTTTTTTACATTTTGATAAAAAAGGGTCAGTCTCATAGGTTTTTTTATTGAAACTTGTACAGTAAGTAAATTCTTTGAATAAAGCTTCTGGGGGCATAATATTAGAATTACAAATACAATAAAAAAATGTGGGCTTGGTTACTAATTAAAAGTTTTCTTTTTATCAGCCTGGTTTAAAACAAATACAAAGGTATAACTGGTAAATTTATAATTAAAAGTTTTTTTTTTTGATTTCTTATATAAAAAAAATCTGTTTAAAATCCCGACTATCGCAAAAGAATAAGTAAAATAAATTTAAATTGTTAATAACTCTTTCATAAAAACATTAATATTACATTATATAAAATTTATTTCAATATTTTGGCTAAACCACAATATTTATAATATAAGCACTCATTATTTGCTTAAATAAATGTATACCTTTTTACGAACGTAGAATGGAAGAGTATTGTAATAAATAATTCCTAAATGCTAAAGTAGTTATATTGCAATATCTGAAGCCTCGGAAGCTTTAATTGAACCCACATCGAAGGATAAGCATGTCACTCGAAATTTTACTATACAACTCTGAAGAAATTCAGAGCCAAAAAATGCGGGCGAACAAAAATGTTGAGGGTAAACTTATAATTAGGCCTAATAAAAAGTTGTCCAAAAACAGATTACCATTTACAAAATAATTTCATTATTTTTTTAAGACAAAAGTTGAGCAAGTAATTATTTAAAGAATTTTCATTATAGATTTCGAAAGTTGCATATACTTACTGGCCTTCCTTAAAGTATTCTTTTAATGTTGTACTGAATTTCTTGGAATACTTTACAAATTCCTTTTTACGCTGCTCAATAGACTGTTTCCCTGATAAGGTTGGTACAAAAACTCCTATTTCATTTACAACATCCAGCAACTTTTTTATTGCACTGGCGATCTCTCTGAAATGATATCAATGAATTAAGAAAGTTCTCTGGAGCTGGCTAGTCAATTTTTTTCGGTGGACTCCTAATATTCAAAAGATCAAAATGAACCGGCCGGGCTTACAAAAATCTGAAAAACACGCTAAACCCATTTATGCTGAAAAGGTTTTCAACAGAAAAAGGCAAAACGGTTTGAGAATAATTTTTGATCTTGTAACGAATCTGTTGTCTAAACAATTTTTGTATGTTAAGTTTTAGAGAAATATTAAAAAATGTAAGAATAGTATTGAAATCTTGTAACTTGAGCATAGTTAAAATTAAATTTGTGTTCAAGACTTCATATGGCGTCAAGTAAATTGTCGTAACTAATGAACATTTCCAGAAAAATTATTTAAATTGTATCTAGAAGAGAAGGATTTGTACTTTGCAAAATCATCATTCAGTTAAGTGTTAAGTAATATTTTGATATTAAACTTAGCCTTGGGAACACATTTTTTGTTCTTTTCAGCATTTTTAAAGGGTGTATTGTATTTTCAAAGTCTGATGTGACAGACAAAATTAAAGGCAAATTTCGAATTTAAGAAATTGCAATAACTAAAAAAATTATATTTTATCGACCAGGGTAATTCATAAATCACTAGAATATTAGAAATCCGATAAGTGTAGCCAACTTAAGGTTTATTCTGCAAGAAATAAATACTTAATGGTCTCTAAAAACGTCTTTCGGTCTGTTATTTCATCAGGAATTCTACTAAGGATAGCTTTCAGCGCTGCAGACTTCCTATTAAGGTCTTGAAATGGTTCTTCACTGCAGAGTAGATAGTGCTCATTAACTAAAAAAAAAATATGTCTTAGTGTTCCATGTATTGGATATTAAAACGTACTATCAATATCAGTTCTACATTCTTGTAGTCGTAGAACCACTTCATTAATATTTATTTTAAGATCTGCTTTCTCAATTATTTCTGATAGTAAATTGTAACAAAATCCTGGATGGTGCTGTTCCAAGTTGCAAAATATGGTAAGAAGCGTTTCGGAGACATTCTTGTCATGGCACTCCAACTAAATAAATCAAAAATAGTATTGAAACTCAATATGCAAAATAAAAAAATTATTTGATAAAGTCCCGACCTGTGAAAAAACTGGCTTAAGAACAACACTAAGAGATAGTGTAGAAGTAACGACTTCACCCATTTTAAGTTGTATTTTCATTAATTTTAAAACAATGTACATGTATAATTGATTACAAAATGTAAATTGGAATCAAGAAATCAGCCAACAATTCGTCTATTTACCAGAGATAAAACATAAAATACAAAACAAACAGATAGTTTCTTGAACCAAAAACAATCTATCTTAGAGACCAGAGAGTTTTAGCTTAAATTAATATATAATCTATTCAGCCAGAGAAAAACAACTAATAGAGAGAGTCAAAGCTATTAAGGTGCGCCCAATTTGCATATGAGCACGGAGCAGCAGTGTTGGGACCTCGCAGAAGCAAAAGAGTGGTGAAAAAGTGATGTCAAAAAGGTGGTAGAAAAGTGGTAGAAATTAAAACCCATTTTTATGTAGTAAATCTTATATTCAATAACTTATTAAAAAATACAAAAAAATAAATAAACAATAATTCAGTTCTTTCAGTTTCAAATATCACAATTCACAATAATTAAATTAGTTAGAAAAACTTAAAATTATTTTTTGCTATATAGACCGCCGGAAAATTTAAGTTTTGAAGCATATTTCACTAATGCTTCTGGAGGATTCAAATTCTGAAAATTTACTGAAATTTCCCTTGCAGCCAAAATGTTGTGAACGGTTGTAGTTTTTAATTTATTTCTTTTTTTATTTTTATATTTTTAAAATCTGAAAATTTGCGTTCAGCAGCAGCGCTGCTGTAAGCAACAAAGCTCACATATAAGAAGATATTGTTTGAAAAATTAAATTGTCCATTCCGTCTCTTAAGTTTTTTATCAAAAGCCATTGTGAAACAATGTCATCAGTTTTAAAAATTTGGAGTAATTGATTTTTTCCAATTGATTTTCTCCACTCATTATTAACTTACTCTAGTTCTAAGTTATTTATAGTTGGTGAAAAATGTTTCGTGAGACCTAAAACTGATGGCATTGTTCCATCAATGACGTTTTTCGGGTTTAAATATTTGAAAAATTTTAGTTCATCGTTTGAAAGGTTAAACCTTTCAACATCATTTTCAAGTAAGTACCTTTCAAAGTAAAGGCCAAAATAGATTTGAGAATATGTTAAATAGTTTTCACTGTTTTTATATTTGTGTTTACATTAATATTATTTGGTTTTACAAAATTTTTCATTATATTTAATTTTAATGTAGTCATACTTTCGAATATCAGGTGTATTTTTGTGTTCTCAGATTGAAATGTTTTATTTAACTCGTTTATAATTTAAATATACTAAATTGTCTTTGTTTTTTAAAAAATTGAAAATGTGTGAAGCCTTAGAAGAAGGTTCTTCAAATACAAGCAAAATAAAGCAATGAAACAAGGGATCCCACTGCTCTATAATTCTGTTTATGACCATTTCCATTGAAAGCCACCTAATTTGCCAAAAATTAAAAACTTAAAATTTGGTGCTCATTAACCTCGAGTGCCTTTTGGAAGGTAAAGAAATCCTTTTGTTTTTTCGCACTGTGGCAAAAATAGAAATAGATATCCCTTATTGATTCCTCTATTTGCTCTGGTAAACAATAAGCAGCATAAGTGGAGCACAAACTTAAATTATGGCAGGTACATAAAATGGTAAAAATATTAGGTTAAATATTTTTTAAACGTGAGACTACAACGCTTGATGAACCCGTCATAACGAATACTATCATATTTTGAATGGGAACATTAATATGATTTAATGTTTCTACAATTTTATTATAAATTTATTCGGCTGCTGAGTCCTCTAGAGAAAAAGAAAGATAACTGAGGTGAAAAAGTGCTTCTCCCATGCACCATAGTGATTTTATATGCTGTTGTGTTTGTAGACTGGACGCCTGGAGTTGTAGTCGTATGCGTATGGTATATGGTAGAAGGTAGAGTTTAATGAGTTTAAGTGGTAGAATATGTTTTTTTAGGTTGTAGATTTTTATGAGCACCAAAAAGTGGTAGAAATACCACTTAAGTGGTAGAAGTCCCAACACTGCTGATCACAGTCTGAGCGAACATAGTAGAGTAGAGATCTGAGGAGAGTATGTTCAGAGCTCTCTGATTTAAGTATGAAACAACTTGAGCACTTAACTGTCATGATTGGAAATGTCGTCTGTTTGAAGGCGTTCAAAATTTTCTTTAATTAAATTAATTACAAAAATACTCATAGCGTAGGCCCATTTGACGCCTGAAATAAATTTGATTCATAACAATGCTATATACAAATAGTTTTTTTCTAAATTATCTTTCCTTTTTCTAGTTTCGTTTTAAATCTCGAAACATCTAAACACAAATCTACTCAAAGTTCAAGTACGTTCAAACCAAAATCTTTCAAAAAAAAAATAATATTTTAAGAGCTACTTTTATTTCAGCTATGGATATTTCCAATTACATACACGATCAGTGTGAATTTGATATTTTAGCACACAGTAAGCAACTACCCTCAAGAAATTTGGACTAGTAACAAATACTTCATTCTATCGCGATTATCCTAAACAGGGCATAGAATGTGGTCTCATCAAATTTTGGTTATGAATAACAATCTTTAATTCATCTTGTTTATAGCTAAATAAATACAATGTGAGATAAACAGCCATAAGGAATAAAAAATAGAAAAATAAATGCAATAATTGAAAAAAAAAGTTACTCCTTTTCAGTGAAAACTGACCTCACTTACTTACTAAAGGAAATGCCACAGTCCTGTTTGAACTAGGAACTCACCTAAGAAACTTTTCAATCTATCTTGGTCCCTACCTACATGTCTCCAGCTGCGCACTCAAGTTGGGTGAGGTCATTTTGTACATGTGTCCGCCATCTGATTTGCAGTCTTTCTCTGCTACGCTTTGCTGTAGGTTTGGATTCGAAGACTTTTCGGGCCGGATTATTGATTTCCGTCCCCCGGGCGCGGCCATCTCAGTCGTTCATTGTGTACCTTTCTGGTTAAGTCTACTTCGCTGTACAGTCCCTACAGCTCGTCGCGCCACCTGGTCCGCGGTCTTCCTCTGATGCGCTTTTCTGTGGATGTGGATTCAAAGACTTTCCGGGCTGAGGCATTGGTTTATATGCGTTCTACGTCACCCAGCCATCTCAGTAGTTGGACTTTTACCCTTCTGGTTAAGTCTACGTCACTGTACAGCCCGTACAGCAAGTCGTTTCATCTTCTCCTTCACTCCGCTCCTATGCCTACTGGACCGTAGATCACACTAAGAACTTTTCTCTCGAAACGCACAAAGGTGCTTTCATCCGCTTTTGTCCATGCTTTTGCACTGTATTGCAGGACGGGTATGATGGGGACTCACATAGCAACACTTTGGTCACTCAGGATAGGGCTTTGCTACTCAATTGCTTTCATAGCCAAAAGAATCAGCAATTAGCAAGAGTAATTCTGCATTTTATCTCAGTGCGGGTGTTGTATTCTGTGTTGTGGAGCCTCGGTTAAAACTTTCCCTGGGCATTCATAGCCATGCCAAAAGGATCAAATACAAGTTAAAGCGTTTTATAGCAGTACGACATGCACGTCATGTATCACTATCCGTGCTATGCAAAGCACTTCTTTAAACCAGCGCCTGACAAGCAAATGATTCTAGTGTATACAACTTCTTCCTTATGACGTGGGTAATAACAGCATTGAGTTAAAAAAATTATATTAAACTAAATTTTGTTAAATATTTAGAAAAAATACATAATTTACAAAAAATTACTTTAAGAATTTCAAATATAATTTTTCTTTTGCAAATCGAAAATGTGTAACTGACATTTTTGACAAGTCACAAGAATTCACTGATTTGTTTTTGTAGTCCAATTTCACATATTGATTTTTTTCACCACTCATGGAATTTGATTGTGTATAAAAAAAGACGAGTAGCGGTCGGCTCTCTTGGTAGGTGTATTTCTCTATGTAAAAAGTAAGGTAAATCGTAGTCAAGAAGGTGTAAGAGTTATCTATTAGAAACTTCCAGATTTCTATACCTACCAGATCTTTTTGGGAGGTTAAGACATTCTTCGACTATAAGTCAATCTATTTTTCCACAGATGGGTCAAAAACCAAAGAAGGGGTTGGTGGAGGTATGTACTCTGTACGATTGAAATTAAGTCCCTCCATAACTGTCGATCATCTCTAATGGATTTGGCACAACAGTTTAATATTCACCTTTGCTGGGTGCCGGGCCATAGAGACATTTCAGGTAACTGTAAGGCAGATGCAACGTTTGGCAAGTACTGGCATACCAATCGCTACTTGTAAGCTGTTGCTAATGCAAGACGATGTGAGGAGGGCAGGCACCAGGTGGAACAACATCACCACGGGTCAAGTTACAAAAAACATCTGGCCAACACTGGATTTAAAACGTTCAAGGTTCTAGCTCTCCTATTTACCTAGGAGAATTCTTCTTTAACGATCTAAACGATCTAAATGATCTAAATCATATCGGTATAATCAGCCTCTCACGTTTCGTAAGGGACTCAAGCTGGTTCCATTGAGCTTAGGAGGAAGCCTCAAGATTCATGTGGTATCACAATGGGCTATCAAACTGGCCTAAGTGTGTCCGTTTCCATCTTGGACAGCCACTATAACCTAACCTAACCTAACCTATCTATTTGCTTACAGTTAAAGGACCTTACCAATAATCCATTTAAATCTAACTTAAATATTTAGCTGGGTTATAAATATTTCACCATACCAAAACCATTTTTATTGCTAACGCTTGGTTAATTTTTTTAGTTGGGAACTCAACTAAAAGCAGATAGTTAAATTAAACTATGTGGTTTTCACTCTCATTTTGACTCCACAAACACAAAAATAAGTTTCAGTTCTAATGAGTTCACATTTGTTGTTATTGCTGGTGGTAATATTTTATAAAAAAAGTAAGTGTATTAATATTTGATTTCAGTCAAGTTTCTTTGCATCATCGCTGACACAAGTAAGGGACGGATGGAACCGCTGCAAGCAGGAGGCGCTGACCAATTTAAGCTAAAATAATCAATATTGTAGGCAGACCCGTGGTGAAAAACAACCTGAGGATCCTTCTTAGATCGATTATGAAATGGCATCGAATCGAATATACTGCAGATTTTGGCTACGATGCAATGTTCCTTGACTATTGTAGCAAATATTTGCTTATGCACGATGGAGAATGGGTTGGCGAAACAACTATCCGCGAAAACACAATGATTATTAAATAATATATTACTTTATAAGCACTGAAAAGAAGTGCATTGAGACACGAAAGAAAGAATGTAATAAATGACAACTGTCAGATCGGTAGTGGGCGCGTTTCCAATTGCGCAGCAGGTAGCACATAAAAGTGCTGCCACCTGATTAGCTCAGCGATGGGGTGGGTTCAGTAACTGGTGGGGTTTGTTGATCAAACTAATAAGATGATATTATTTAAAAAATTAATAGATACAAATTGTATGATAAGTTGTTCCGCAATTGAAGTGGGTGCCAGTAATTTGTTTTTGTTAGAAAGCGAAAATTACAAAACCTTTTCTATGCTGAAGGGAAAGCTCATTCCGATAGAAACAGAAAAACAAAGTATTTGATATTAACCTGAATAGGATTTTCGTTTTTAATAATTTTTTTAAAGTGTATCTGGGAAACCGTTATAAGATATAGGGATAAAACCCAGAATTTTTTCAACCGTAAGTAAAGTTAACAATTTAAATGCGATTTTTCCGAAGACGAAACAACAGAATTAAGAACAAATGTTTTGTGCAACAGCAGGTCACAAAGGAAAATCACGTTGGAAAAGTACCCAAACAATAACAGAATCCTTATAACGGTCGTGAGTCCCTCACTTTCGGGATACAAAAATCGCAGCGAAAGCACAACCAGGTTATCTTTAGGGCAATTTTATAGCCACAAAACCAAACGAAACGAATAAAAGTTTTCTTTTTTTACGTATAACTTGTATGTTATTTCGAAGGTATGCTTAGCTTTCTCTCATCATGGCCCTAACTCCTCCAACAAATGCTCTCCAATCACCTAAAACTATGACACCTTTATTATTTGTTCTTTTTTTTAACTCCCCAACTGGTAGTAAAACTTCCCTCATCCATGCGGCCACTATATATTTGCCATCCTACCTTTAGTTCATGTTGGTATTGTGTCACGGTCTAACTGCGAAACCCGGCTTTTTCACTGGATTGCCTGCCATTGTCGAACCTAACACGCTAGTATGGTAAAACCTGTTAAAAGATCTCGAATAAAGTCCCCATCCCAAACCGGCCCAACACTACAACTAGGAGAGAGCACTCTGTTAGATGGGATCCCATGCCATTTATCAACAAAAATGGTGAGAAACGATCCGATGGTTTAAGGGTATAGGAAAGCACATCGCAACGTGATTTTTCTCAGTGTGCCAGACACTTAAAATTGGGCCGAAGGCCATTCTAAATATATGACGGTGTGAACTTGGAATCACACATGTCGTTGAACATGGGTCAATTTTTTCATGTTTTGTAATCCCGTGTGGACCATCTGTCGCACAATGTGTATATCCTGGGTTTCGTATTGAATCCCCAAGGGATAAAATCCCCAAACAAATTTTATCAATTTTGATAATATTCCCAGATACGTAAGACAAATGGTTAAAATCCCCAACTAAATAATTCATTTTACCAAAATCCCCATGAAATCTCCAAATCCCCAGTATCCGTGCATATCTTCATTTATGTATGCAGTTTTTGAAAAAGTCCCATGAAATTCTCTTATTGTGATAATAATAAATGATAATGGGCAGGTTCAGACGATATAAGGGACTTAAAAGTTAGGTAAGTTTCTAGTATCTGATTGGCTAGCTGCCAAAAAATTACCTTCCAATTAATGGAAAGTTAGTCAAAAAAAGTCTACCCAATTATCAAGTCAAGTCTACTGATGTCAATATGACAGTTGATCATGTTTTTCATTCAACTGAAAGCTGACCTTTATTACTAAATGATTTAATTATTTTCTGTACAACTTCATTTAATGCTTTCTGAAAAAGGATTCCTTGTCAATTTGGAAAAGAAATAACTCATATTTTTTTACAATACAAAATGCAAATCGAGATGGACTTGTAGCATGCCTAAGGAGTTTTTTGTAGACAGTAATTTGTTTGGTACTTTTTGTATTATGAACTTAAAGTTGAGGTTTGTGAAGTAAAGTTCTGAATTTAAAATTCATGACACTTGAAAACGAACTAGTCAAAATTAACTTTCAAAGATTGAATTTGACTGCAAATGAAGTCCCTTATGATGCTTAAACCTGCCCAATGATAAACAGTTTCTAAACAAAAAATCACTATGAAGGCATGCACTTCTCAGTCTGACTTTAGTAGTCATAGAAATTCATTATTTTTGTAGTGCTCGCTAAGTGTTGTTATTTAGTTCCGAGTATTTCTTTTGTTTTGGAATAAAAATTGAAATGGATGATGTTATTGTTATCTTTGGATTGTATGTCATGCAACATACCTAAATGAAATTTAATATATGTATTCCAAACAATTATGTTCAAGTAGCATGCGATTAAATTGCGCGAGCGATGGATTTGGGGATTTTCTTTTGGATTATATGTTAGGGGAAATTATCACTAAACCGTATATCCTTGGGAAGGTTTCGTTGTGACTCATCCGTCACACATCCGTGTATTTTGTGAATGCCTGTCACTTGAAAATTGAACAACAACCTTACTTAGTTGTCGGACCACTCAAATGTTCAAAAAAAATTTAAACGACGGATTAATTTCATTAGCCTATGTTAAAGCATCACATATTTTATTCCATACAAAAATTCAAGTGGCAATTCTTAAAACTAAACATGCAAATAAAAACAAAAATTGAAATCATTCCCATGCATCGATAAAGTTCTAAATTAAAAGATCCTCCGAGATCTTGAATCTGATCTTTATAAAGTTTTTTTTTATATGAAATTCAATTTAACTTGGAATGTCAATTATTTCAAAGGAACAAAAAAAACTTTCGTTTTGTTTTCATTTCTTTCATTATATGTACATATGTCTGTAATTTACTTTTTTTTTATGCAACTTAGACATAACTAAACGTTTGTCTCTTTCTATAATTTTTATTTTTTTTCTCAATCTTTGTATCATTTCTTTAAATCCATTCAAATTTGTTTAAGCAGAATTTATAAAAGAAAACAAAAAAAAAACTTACCGGTATCCAGAATTCTGTGCACAGCATTTTGGTGACCATGTATGTTTATGCTAAACGATGAATACATTTTTAAGAATGATGAAACTGCATGGATTTAAGATTTGAAAATTAACAAAACAAAATTTTAAATTTTAAATCACGATGAATGGGATAGTACACTTTTTTTTACATCTTAATTAATTATTATTCTTTTTCTGATTATTGACTTTTTTGTTTGCTTATCATACTTTCTCTTTCTTTTCACACTTATTTCTCTCTAATTTACTCTAATCATTTATTTTCTCTCTATTCACGGCCTTTTTTTTCTATATTTTCTATTTCTTTATCTTACTCCAAAAAGTCTTTTAGCCATTTATGGTATCACTATTTTATTAATAATTACTATTTTTAGGTTGGGTTTCACTAATTTTGTTGTCGTTTTTATTTATGTGGATTTGGGACCTTTAATTTGGTTCTTGGGCCTTTCACTCCTTTCTTTCTGGGAGCGCTTGTGCCCTTTCCGAAATGAAAGATTTTGCTAAGCCCCGAGTGAATTGAGGTGAAGATTTCCGAGATGGAATTTCTGTTCTGGTCTGAATTTTGATCAGTCCTTCTTGGTTGGTATTTTTCGACCACGAACGAAAACGTGTGGCCATAGGCCAACGTGGATGATTTGTCGTACCTAACCAATATGACGATATAAATTCGTGAAAATTCAACATGACTGAAAATATAATCTTACCAGTTCTTGTATTAATGGTAGACCAAATTTTTGGCCATCCGATTATTTAAATTAAGGAGGACAACTGTCAACCGACGGTCCATTTAATTTTGTTGCCTGAAGACACAATTTTTCTTTAACAAAACCTATCTCTTTCTTAAAATAAAAACTCAGGTCTAAGCTTACCGATTTCCTTTTTTTTATTTTCGTCGTGAGCGTAAAATAAAGTTTAGTGAAGCTCAACTAAGAAGAATACTGAGTTTTAGTCTCTTAACTCAAATTTTATTCTTATTTATTAGCTAGCTACTGCTTCGGTTGACGGCTTGGAGAAAAAGAAATGTATTACTCGATTTGTCTGCTAGGCTAACCAGTAAGAATAAAACCTGTCAAACAAATTGGAAAATGGGCCGGATATAGCACGTTTTATGGACGGAATGAGATTCCCTTCCGAACGTACCACTTGCCGAAAGTTTAAGCTGGGCCATTTTATGCTAGAGCTACATAAGCGTATTTAATGTACATTTGTGCACATTTTGTTTAGTCTCTAAAATTATTTATAATTATGTAGCTCTCATGAAAGAATAAATTGATTTTTTTTTATATGGGCAAAGACTAAATTTGACGAATCTGACATGCAAAATAACCTTTTGGAACTTTGTTAAGATTTTAAGCTTTTAATTTTCATTAATTAAAAAGAATTGAATGAAAATAAAAACTTTCCAGAAATCTTCAATTCTTAAAAAAAAAGTTGCACATACGTCACAGTGAACCATATGAAAATTCATGGGTACTTACAAGAAGTCAATACGACAGGGTATTTTATTAAGAAGCGTAAAAAATCGTATTGGCGTTTCCTACACTCTCTACTATCGTATCGGCCTCAAAACCACCGGAATTTTGAGAAGGGTCAGTAAGAAGACAATTTGAACTTAAACGTAAATTTAAAATAAAATATGGTCCAAGTTTTGTGTTATTATCTATTCAAATATTTTTGAACAAATACGATTCCACAAAAACGTGGATGTGACAACTATTTTTTTTTAATAGTGTTAGTTTTCATTTTGGATGCTGCCGATTACATACTATAAGAAGGAATCAACTTCCCTCAAGAAATGTGGAAGACAAAGCTTTAATCGAAACAATGGCGCTGATTTGAAGTATGTGTTTTATATTAAATTTCTCAAAACAAAATAATATCAACATTTTTAACGGTACGCTGGCCATTCTGTGTACATTTATTTTGGAAGCCTATCGAAAGCAAACACTTCTACACATGCACGTGCATTAATAAAAGGCGCATTTTTCTGTCTACAACTCAAAAGCTATTGTACCATGATCGCTAACATCTGCACCCATCTCAGTAGCCATAGAGGTGCAGGTGATGACGGTTGAGGTGTCTAATTTTCTACCAATAGTCAAATACCTGAACTGACACGCAGTGATGTTATTCCATCTGGTGTTTGCCTTCTTCATAGCGTCCTCCAGTACCAATAAATTACGTGATGCGATTGGTATGCCAGCATTTGCCAAATGTGATAGAATGGTTTGTACTGTACCATTCTTGACAAGTTGATCTGCCATACAGTTTCCTTGAATATCTCTATGGCCTGGTACAAAGCAAATATGAATATTAAACTGTTGTGTCATCTCGATTAAAGAAGATCGACAGTTATGGACTGTTATATAGTTTGTAGAGACAGAGTTCAGAGATTTAATAGTGACCTGACTATCTGAGAAAATACGGATATTAGATGTTGCTGTCACATTTTCTTTAAGCCAGGACAAGACTCATTTTATCGCCAAAAGTTCCACCTGGATTGATTGGGAAGGCGGAATGAGAAGCTTAATTTCAGTCGTTCAGAGTACACACCTTCACCAACCTCTTCTTTTGTTTTTGATCCATCTGTATAAAAATGGACTGACTCATCTTCCAGGAATGCCCTATCCTACCAGAAAGATCTGTTTATTGATGTGTTTCACCAATTCGTGATTAGGGTTTGTGAACCCTATTTATTACCAATAGCTTTTTTGCAACGATAGACATGTACATTCAAGAGGACACAAGCGTCCACAGGTTTTTTTTAAAAACCCACCTTTGTCTATCAACTAGTACCTCAACTGGAAATTGGGTTCTTACCCCATTGGAAAGTTGTTCGGGACAACAAACGAGAGAGGGACAGAGGTGTTTCCACTAAGGCACCTCTCCTTATCCGGACGGCAGCGGACGAATTCTCTAGATGGAATCAACGGTGGCGCTTACCGATCCATTAAGGTTTATCTACTAAGTGAACACCGTATAGGGCTTCTACGACTTATTCGGAGCCCAGGCCTATAAGGAGCGGTTTTTCTCAGCTTCCCCTCATTGGAGTTACACTAAGTATCACGCCTTCCAGTTTGGAGGTTGTGCTGTTGGGGTGCCTTCCTGACCACGTGAAAACATCATAGTTGCGAAGCACCAACAAGCTTCGGATACGGATGGATTTACTGTTGGTAACCCAAGCAAACGAAATAAGGACAACGAACCTCGGATCTGTACGTGGCATGTTAGGTCCCTTAACAGACCACGTGCAGCCTAACAACTAGCGGAAGCCCTTAACTGTTGCAAGGCAGATATTACCGCCATTCAAGAAGTGCAAACTTAAAGACTGCGATGTATACTACTGCGACTGCTAGCGAGAACAAAGACATCACATATTTGGGTGTGTATTGTTGTTGAAACTAGACTCAGAGAAAAAGTCTTCAGTTTCAACAGTGTGAGCGAGTAAATCGCGACAATCCACATCAAGGCTAAATTTGCCAACATAAGCGTAATATGCGCGCATGCCACAACAGAGGAAAAAGATGAAGACACCAAAGACATATTCTTAGAGCTCTTGAGCAAGACTTATGAGCAGTGCCCTGGCTATGACATTAAAATTATTGTATTAGTTTTTAACGCCAAGCTAGGAAGAGAAGACATATTTAGGGGCAGATGTCGAACTTTCCTAGGGGCCAACATTGACTTGGACCACTACCGCGTTGTAGCCAAGGTGAGAATTTGGAAGTACTTTGAGAAGTTTCGACGTTAGACCGCTATAATCGCAAGAGACTGCCATGTCCTTTTCCGATCGAGGCTCTAATAACCGCTTACCAGTGGCAACATTGCCTTGAAGTCATCAGAGATTCCGCCACTGAAGTACTAGTTTTCACACGGACACACGGCAAACCCCCTGGATTGACGACAAATGCCGGCAAGCACACGCAGCGAAACAACAAGCAGAAAACTACCAGAGCTGCTCGCGAACTCTACAATCAGAAGAGGAGCATGAGAATCGCGCGATCTAGAAGAAAGAAGGATGTCACAACAGGAATGACGTTCGTAAGTTTTATCAAAATATATAAAAACATCCTAACGGGAAGATCAGTGAACGTCGTAGGAGAACAACATTCTTTGTTGAGAATATGGAAAGACCACTTCTCCAATAATCAACAATTCCGCCAGCCAACCTCGACAAAGTGAAGATAGCTACATTTTAACCCAAGTCAAACAAAGCTGCTGGGCCTGACGGTATCGCTGCAGAATAATTCATAGCAGCAGGCGATGACTTGGTACGGAGAATGCACCAACTCTTCTGGAAAATATGGTCGGAAGAAAGCATGCACGATAAGTGGAATCTCAGCATAGTTTGCCCAATATATAAGAAAGAATAATCCTCTTAATTGCGCCAACTTCAGATGCAGTCTCCTGAACATTGCATATACATGAGATCGTTTCTGCCGTATTATAAGGACATAGAGTCATAGAGGTATACCTCGTTCATTTTTTTTTAATCATTAACAGCATTTTTTTTTTAAATATACCTTTCGAACAATGCTTGAGCTAAATATTTGTGTGGAAAAAGAAAAGGTTTTCCTTTGTTAAATGAAAGAAAAAACAGAGCAAGGAAAGTGCCGAGCGGATTTTTAAGTAATTCAAAACAAAGTTGGGACTTTTCAACAACACATCAGTGGAAGAACATGCACACAAGACGAGATAATATGGAATCTTTCAGAACCTGCCAGCAGACACTCTTCAAACCAGATGTACACCGTACAATTGATTTAATGATAAATTAACTATTTTGTTAATAAGTCGAATAGTAGTCAAAATTTAAAAATAAAAAATATAAATGAACACAATGTTAAACTAGCCGATGTTACTTAGAACACAAATAAATTTTGCGATCCTATAATTTTGTACAAAGCGAATAGTAAAAAGTCAGTTGATGCCTTTAAATAAAAGTTGTTAATATTAAACGCTCTAAGAGCAAACTTTTTTTGAGTGATTTTGGAGCACACTCTTAACTAATGGACATTCTTAGAGATTCTAAAGACCCTAAAGCCCACTCATTTACTCCTAAAGAACTAAAAAGAGTTGATTTGATTTTAATTCAATTTCGAATTCAATTTAGATGAAATTATATCTGAAATTGAAAACCAGTTTCGAAACTTTGCGTTCCAAAGAAGTAATAGGTATTAAGTATATTTTGTATTCCAAAATCACTTGGGAAAGGCCAAGAGGGAATCGTGTAGTGATACAATGCAGGAGGTGCCATGCATATGGTCAAATTGCAAAAAATTGTGCTCGCAATTACAATTGCATATTTGGAACAAATGTTTCAGTTCGTATATTGAAAATGAAATACTTTATGGAAAACATACAAAACGCTGGCTCAATTGAAGAAAAAAGGTAAGCCTACCCAAGGCTTCTTAAGTAAGTTCCAATCTCTAGTTCTAAATAATTGCCATGTAAATTTGAGTTATAACGTTGGGTCCTTAAGGGGGTATTCTGGTCTAGAGACATGAATTTTATGTAATTTTTGAAGTGCTGTAGAAAAAAGCAAGCTACAATTTTACCATCAATTTTTTTATACATTATTTATTCACATTAGAAGCATACAAAAAAAATAAAAAAGTAAAAAAAAAATAAAAATTCCGTTAGTTATCAGCTGATAGAGTAGTGCGTCTCAAAAATTTGGTGCGTGACCATACCCACGATTTTAACTCTCCTAGAAATCTGAAATCAAAAACTAAAAAAGATTATTAATCTACAATAATGTCGCAATGTCTGGAACTACGGAAAAGTTACAAACATTTTTTTTTACAAAATGGCGGCTGTCTAAAGAAAAATACAAAAAATTTACCATTTTTTTGAACATTCTTCGATTTGTTAAAAATAGTAAAAATAAAAATTTGGGGATGGCCGTAGTTCCGGACGTAGACAAGTCCCTAAAGAAGACTTTCTTAAAATTTCAAGTAAATCGGTTCGGCAGAACCTGAGAAATCGTGGGTATCAGATTCAAAAAGACAGTTCTGAGAAAAACGCGTTTAAAGTACCCCATTATGTCTTTTGTTCTATTAGTTGCAGCCCAACCGATTTGGATGGCTGCTCAGCAAAATACTTATTTCTCCGAAAATAATTTGAATTTGGGAAAATCCTCTAGTAGACATATTCTTAAATAGTTAAACTATGAAAATATGAAAAGAAAAAAAAATCGATTTTTTTTAATTTCTAGACCAGAATACCCCCTTAATTAAACACAGTAGAAGAATTGAGTGTCATTCAATTCTTTTAAATAACAATGTAGCAGTTGCTTTCTTACAGGAAACCCATATAAATAAAAGACATAAACTCCATCTTGCCTCTTATACCTATATATTGATTAGAAATTACATAAACAAGGAGTAGAAATAGCTGTCAAAAACAATATAAATTATAAAAAAGTAGAAAACAAAAACACAAATATTCTATGTATGTCAACTGATATCGATTAAATACATATGAAACGGTTCTAGAGCATTTTATTGAGTTCGGTTTATATTACTTCTGCCATGTCATCATTGTTCTTAATAAGCGAAATAAAAAATAAATCAGTTAGCTGAAGCTTATAATAGCTGTGTTTTGAAAGGGGATCTTAATAGGTGAAATCCTTCATTGGGAGATAGTTTCACCAATATGAATTGTATTGGTTTAGAGAAATGGCTTACTGCTCTAGTTTGCAGTTTAGTAAATGTAACACACAAATGCCCCTCTTACCAAAGAACAATTTCATACTGTGCTCAGTTTTTAATTACAAACAGCTTAATTGATGATATAAACCCTAATTGCAGCATCAAAGCTTTACATACGTTTTTTGACCACTTACCTTTTCTGCTCAACATCAAACTTGCTGATGCTCAAATTCCATTAAGTAAATCTCCCTAAAATAGGTCTTTTATTAAAACTGTCTGAAACAAATTCAGAAACTCGCTGGAAAAGGAATTAAATAGTATTAAGTACTTCAACCTTTCTCTTCTTTCGGCAGTAGATTATAATTCAAATAAAGTAACACAATCCTTCAAAAAGTATCTTTATTACCTGAAAACATTTAAATTCTCTTTTCACATAAACAGAAATGGCAAAAAGGTTTAAACAAATTTACTGTAATAATTACAACACATCGAATGACGAATATAGAGAATTGTCAAACAGAATCTCACTGCTTAGACAAAATATTAGGGAAAAAGTTGCCAATTGGATTAATGATCAATCAAAGAAAAGGCTTTATAATACTAAACAAATTCTGTAATGACTTGACACACATAAATACTTACTTTAATTCATCACGCACTAAAGGTTTTCGTTTTTGCGGAGGATATCCACATGATGCGTTCGTAAAATATCAAAACATTTTGACCTAATTGAAAAATACTATAGTAAATGGAGGATAAGAATTAACATTTCAAGATCAGGGGTAGCAAGGTGGTCAATGATGATTTGATCTGAAACCGATTGTCATTCCTACCTACCCTTTTCAAACTTTACTTATCCCTTCTTCCTACCTCATCCTTCCCTTCCACTATACCTACCTCCTCCTCTCCTCATGCCACGTAATAAATTATTATTGTTATTTATAGAAAACAAAAAACCGGACGCTAAAATGCAACTTAATTTTCGAAAAATTTTAAAATAATATTAAAATTAAATTTATTGATATAATTTGTTTCTTTTAAGAATCGAAATTTTTATTAAATTTTAATAAAAAAAATATTTTTTTTATAAGATATGTAAAAGAAATTTGTGAGGTTTTTATGTTCAATTTAAAAATATAATTAAAAATCCTGTAAGATGATTATAGTTTGTTCCTATTATCCACTTTTAGACTTTTTAAGAGTTGAACCTTAAGTAAAACTAAGGAACTTCGTTTGATCACATCGTCGCGGTAATTTGTTTTTCAATAATAGTTAAGCTCGCAAAAGTTCAATTAAAACTATCCAAAATTACGCTGTAGTTTCCATTATCTCTGTGGTAGCCTGGGTTTTTGAATCTGATGCTGTGCTCGGAGGGTCAGCGCATATTAGCCATGGCATTTTTTCCCTTAATACCTGTTTATACTTTGGGTGGCTAAAAATACGAGTTATAAAGTTTTAAGTAGTTGCAGAATTCTTTCTTTGCTTACCTCAATCCATAAACAATAGGGTTGCAAACAGAATTTGCCTTTGCAAACACTGACCCACAAATAGTGCTTAATGGTGACAAATTAAGTGAATTGAAAATTCCTGCGTAGTTAATTATTGAATATGGAGTCCATGCAAGAAACCACAATGCAATTGTACATAGCGCAACTTTGGCCAGTTTGATTTCAACAGATTTCGCCTTGTCGTCAGCATTTCGAAAAGACTGAATATTCATTTTTTTCGCTTGTTCCCTCATAGCAGCTTCATGATCTCGTACAGACTAAAAAATAAAGTAACTTGTTAAAATTGCTAATGATGTTAATAAAAAAATAGGATATAAGAATGACCTAGCGAAATCTTAAAATCTCTGATGTATCTTAAATTTCAAGTAAATGTATTTATACGTATACAAACGGTCATAGGTATATTATTGTCTTATATACTCACGAATTCAAATACATACCTTCAATATGTGGTAGTACGAAAAAATGATGAGTGTTAAAGGGATCACATACGCCCATGTTGAATATACTATTATGTAAGATCTGTTAAACCAATCCTTAGCAAAATAGTCTGTTCCACATGCAGTCATATTTCCCTCTGGAACATATCGGTTCCATCCAAATAAAGGTACAAGAGCCCAACATCCACAAACAAACCATACGAATGCCAAACGAAGTATAGCTCCTTTTATAGACAATGGTGCTTTAGTAATACCCTTCACAATAACATTGTATCGATCAAGAGCAATCATTGTCATTGTCCAAATTGATACACAGCCAAATAGTGAACCAAAAAGCCCATACAGTTCACATAAGAAAGGTCCAAGAATCCAAGTTCCATAAAATCCATTTAAAACAACTGGTGGAAACATTGTAAACATCATACAGAAATCAGACACAGCTAAATTGACAACGAAAAGGTTCGAAGAGGTGCGAAGCGGTTTGGACGATGTAAAAACATAAATAACTACAAAGTTCCCGATTAATGACATAACACCAAGCACTGTGATAACGAAACCAATTATTCCAAACCACATTGGTTCCATTGGAGGATACTGATACCAATATGGATCTATCATGTGTAAAATTTCCGCTGGAACACTTTCGGCTAAATTTTTAATACCGGATATATTTCTGCTGTTGTTGTACATTTTCAAATTAGGAAAGTTGAAGTTTTCCATTATAAAATTCTTTTTTAATATAAAACGTACAATTTTTTACAAATTATTAATTTTTCATTTCAAAGAAGAACAAATACCGAATCAACGCGACTTAAACTTAATGTTAACGGTCTTTTAACAGTTTAAAGTATATAATAGTACTACAACAAAATATTCTTTTATATGTCAAAATTTCAACAAACAACATAATCAAATTATGCGCTTATTGACAAATTTAATTATTACTTTGAATAAAAACAAATGCGCTGTAATTGGATAATAGAAAATTAAGTCTCCTAAGACAACGTATACATATATCATATAGAAATATTTAATATTGATTCTGAGAAACGAACTTCGGTTCAGAAAAAAACTGAAATTTCACTTTAAAGAAAAATGGTGATGTTATGAAAAAACAATATTATTTTAAGTATAATTACCGAAAATTCTTATTCAATTGTGCAGTTGTTCCAAGGACGGAAATTGCATTAGCTATTTATTTGAATGAACACTTGACAAAGTGATTTGAAACCCACACTAATAACTTCCCATTCTGTCTGTCGATTTGTCATCCTTAAAAGTTTGTACGTTTTCGAGTTTTGTTAAAAAAGTTGTCACTTGAATTATTCTTAAAAATTTAGTAATTATCAACAATATTTTGCATATAATGAAATAGTTTGATTTCAAAATCTATTTTGGTTAACGAGATTTTTAGTCGAAAACTAATTTCCACCAATTATAGGTACATTTCTTAAAAGTTTCTATTTCTTATACACAAAAAATACAAATTAGATAAATGAAATTGATTTGAAGTCACTATCCTCTATTATTCAGAAGATATCAAGAACCGAACATCAATTTTTACCAAATTCGTGTAATATTTTCGGTTGGATTTTTATAAAAAATTTCTGAGAGATGTAATTAGTTTGAAGCCAATATTTATAATTTAAAATATTAGTTTTAGTCAAAAGTAAATTATTACCAAGTTTTAGTATTGTTTTTTTTAGGTATTTATTTTTTGTAAGAGAACTGTCAAGTTGAAAGTCAATTGTTACCATCTTTTAGTGATGGTTTTTAGTTTTTTTATATTTATTATAAAAACAAACTATCAATTCGATTTTTCTCAAAATTGTACGAGACATCAAAAACGATATTCTACATTGCACAACCTTTTTTTTGAGATAAAATCATTTTTTGTTCGTAATATATTCGAGGCCACAAATACTTTGTTCATTTTATTTTTATTTATAAAAAAAAAAACAGTTAGTTGCATTTTTTTTCCAAAAATACACTATTTTGGTATCACGTCATAATATGTAACATACAATTTAATAAATTTTGCTAGTGTTATTGGTTCGTGTGATATTTTGGGTTAAGCAAAATTGTAACCTTTTTTGAAATTGCTATGGTAAGAAAACCAATCACTCAATTTTCTTGGGAGTCCTTTCTGCATTATTATCTGTATTTGAAGTCGACATCTCTACTGGTTATTGAGCTATGTACGACAAAAAAAAAACTTACAATTAGTAGTTAGAGTTATAGTTTAACTTAGAGTGTCCGTATGGGACCATTAAGTTAGTTGTAAGTTATGGATAATTAGGCTAGTTTTATGAATTTTTGTCTAGCTTTAAGATAGGTTTAAGATTGAGTAAATAAAAATGAATTTGGGAAAAAAAAAAAAACTTACGAACGTACAAACGCACGTACACACTCACGTACAGAAATCTCTCTAAAAATCTTTTATTTCGAGATAGGGACTTTGAAACGTCTAGAAATGTCAAAATTTTCAAATCGACAAATCGGACCCATTACAATAACTTCCTATGGGAAGTTAATAATAATTAAATAAATGTATCTATTATCTTATATTTATTGTATTTGTTATTTCAATGTAAGCTATTCTGCTTGGAAAGCATCGAATTCGTTCAGGTCATTAAATAACTTTTTCTCCAATGAAATAAGAAGTATCTTCATGGACATCCTTATCCAAACAACTTCTGCATTAGTAGCCCGTACTGCGTTTTAAACTATAACAAACTAAAAGGTTGTTCTTAGGGGTAAGACTTACAAGGACGGAGATATATTTTTTGCTCAGTTGGGTAATGTTTTCAGTTTTATGTTTACTCAGGTTAGGCTTTAGTTTCCTGGTTGTAACATAGGTAGAAGGCAAGTTTGATCTCCTGCTTCCTAGATCGAGAATTGTTCTCTGGATCACTTGCTTCAGATAACAGGAGGGGTTCTGAGTTGGGGTCTGATTGATTTAGACCAATTATTTATAAGATTTTTCATTCCTAAAACACTATTGTGTTAATATCAATGAAAAAGTTAAAATCAGCCTGTGATATTGTCATCGCGTCTTTGAGATTTGTCTGGCTTTCTTCACTGACAAGACCATAGATTTCAATATAATTGGGAAGTATAAATGAGCTGGCTTGTCCAAAGATAACTGAATAGAAACCTGGACGAAAACCGGTTTCCATATAGAAGCAGATTAAAGGTTTGTTAAATAGCCAATCCACTGTCATAGAAAAGGCGGATGTTATAGTCCATTTAATCCTTTCTTTCATAATTAACTAAGTTCGTAATGTGTTTTCGATGTAGGATTCGTCTTCTGTATTCGTGTTATCATTAGAAGTACAATACACAATTACTAAAAGTTTTAGTCTACATGATTTTATCCAATGTGGATTCATTAAGGAATAGTAGTACAATCGGTTATTTAGCATGTATTTTTGTTAGTCTTGCTGATTCATTTGTACTTTCAGCTTGGAATTTTCTCTGCGAGTTGCGTTTTTTTCGTTGTATTTCCTTCTGAAGGTCCTTACGTCTAGATTTATACATTTCCCAGACTATGTCTGTTCTTTTGCGCTTGGCAACAGTGAAATTTTCTCCTGTTGTTTTTTTTTTACCTAGTCCACAAGGATTTAGTGAACCTTTTTTAGATAGAAAATTTATCATATGTTTATCTAAAAACACATCAGTGTTAATCCTTTGTATTGAGTTTGGTCTCTACTTTCATTTAGGGGGTTCGGTAATAAAAATTCTATGAGCTTTTAGTCAGAGAATGATTTATCTTTAGAAACCCTTTTTAGGGTTAAGATGGGGTTCGTTTCTACAATCAGCTATTATAATTTTGTTTTCTATAATAAGTTCAAAAAGAAACTCATCGCTTACATTATTTTCAGTGCTTCCCTTTTGAAAATGGTATCGTACAACGGCATCATACTTCACGTTCGATGAATTACTTCGTAATTTTGCCGGTGGTGCTTCCAATCGGTCCGGTATATCCAAGACGGTTTGGCAAGCGGGGTAAGACCAGCTCTATAAAGTTTGACTTAATACATTTATCTGAACTGTTTTTTAGCAAGAATACACTCTTCATGACTACTATTTATTACTGTATTTGGGGTCTTATGCAGCGTGAGTTCTTTGGAGTGTGAACCCTCTATTTTGCGTTTTTCAGCTAGAGCAGGGCATGTACAGAGGAGAAAAAACTGTTTCTTTATCTTCCTCATCCCTATAGCTTCTGCAAAAGGTATTTATATTATTAAATTAGGTGGTGTAATAGTCCGTTTGAGAACTAGGGCCTAGTGACTTACACCTCTCAACTATTCCTATGTACGAGTAACTGCAGGGATGGAGGGGACCTACAGTTTATATACAGTTTGTTAATTCCTCGCAAGAGGCAGCACCCGTTAATAAAACTTTAGGTGGCACAGGCAAGAATCGAACTTAAGACCGCATGACAGTCCAACGCACTAACCATTATGCCACAGGTACTCCAGAAGTTCTTTACCTTCTGAAAATAAGTCTGCTATAACAAGTAAATCATCCACGTGTATATTTTTTTCCAAGTTGGACGAGGCATTTAGTTGCTAAGCATGGAGCGGAAGCCGAACCTTAAGACAAGGTGTTAAGGTTATTAGTGTTCAGGGATTGATCATTTTCTGTTTTGAAAAGAATAAGTTGAAAAGCTCTGTCTTCTGGTCAAACTAAAACCTAACGATACATAATGCTGATGTCTGCTTTGAATGCATATCTTTTCAATTTAAATCGAATGATTAGTGTAAGCAAATCAGGTTAAATTGTCAGCCTTAATCCCAGAACATCGCTTATCCTGAAAGTACCTTTATCCCGATTTAAATAAGTGGCATTGTTTTTCTGTTGGTTAACCTTGAAGCCTAATTATCAATTAAGTACTTTTAGTTCTTCACCGTGTTAGCTAAAGTGCAGTTGTTTGTTTTATTAAAAAAAATCACGCAAATAACCAATAAAGGTACATGATTCCAAGGATGAGGATTCTAACAATAACAAGATCATAATTCATTTATAAAGAAACGGCCGTACAAGTGATATAAACACGAGACAAAATATGACTTTGAAATAAAAGCTAAACATTTGAAAATGTTACCGTGCCAGTATTTAGAAAAAAATGTTTTTAAATACATTTTGTTTGGGAGAATGGACCAGAATGATTCTGGTTTTCCTGTCTTAATTAAAAATTCAACAAAAAAAGCATCCCCAATGAACTTAAAAACAGAGAAAATGTTCATGATTTCTTAATAGCACTCCCAAAACTTGAATCTAATTACTGTAGGAAAGAAACAGACAAAGAGTATTAAGATTTTAACTACACATCTTTAAAAAGATGTTTATAGGATGTATGAACAGTTTTTAAAAGATAAAAGTATTCCAAAAACCGAAGAGTTTATATTAGAAATTGTTGGTAATTTTTAAATTGTTTAGAATAATTTAACTGATAATTTTTTTTAACAAAACACGAAAACCTGCAAACATTTTAAGCATAGACCAATCGACAGACCACGCGACGACGGCATGGGAAGTTATCAGTGTTGGTCGCATGCGCATCCCAGCCAAGTTTTGCATTGGTGCAAAATTCCGAATTAGAGAGCCCACCATACAATTTTGTTGGTAAAAAAACCAAAATTCTAATTTTCTCAAACACAAAGTGATAGTTTTTTTTTAATTTTCCCTAAAATTGTATTTTATTTATTTGTTTGAATTTTTAAAAAATATTGAACTTTTTTTCAAAATTCTATATATCAAAAACTGTTCAATATTATATTTATACTCACCTTTGTACATTAATTTGAATAGTACTATCATGAAACACAAAATTTTGGTACGAAAGGCGGACCATGGGGGCGCTGCCTGTACGAAAATTAAGTGTGGAATCTAAGAGCGACTGGAATGAAAGTATAAAAACATGGCAATAAATAAATAAAATAAATTACTCAAATGTAAACAAAAATCAGTCGTTGCCAACTTTATTTCATACCTTTTATTCATACCTTTCAATGTATAGAAGATTATTCATATACAATACATTAAGTTGTATGTGTTTTAGATTTGTTAGCAGATTTCATTCGATTTTAGATTTTCTATTTTTGTGAAATCTGAAAATTTAAAAGCAACGTTTTCAAATTTAAGTTTTGATACAATGCTTCGTTGCCATATTTTGAATTTTACCATAGCAAATACATTCAATGTAGCTATTTTTTATTTTTTTTATTGTAATGTGGGTAAGTAGAAAAGTAAATATTAAGGAGGTTGGTGTGTATTTAACTGAATTGTAAGGACTTAAGTCGTTTCGTAATTGGAGTTAGGTCATGACTCAAGCTAGAATTAAACAATCAACTTAAAGGGCCAACGCGTTGACTTTGTGACGTCATACAAACATATAAATATTCTATAAATATTCTGTGTCAACGCACGCACCTTCACAGCGTCAATGCTTAAGATGTTGACTATCACACGATTAGACAAAAAAGAATATTTATTTAAGCCAACGTTATTTTTATTTTTTTTTTCATATAAGGGTGTGAAAGAATGTTAAAATTGGTACAGTGTAAGCATATTACATAAATATTGTGTGATTTTTAATTATTGTAGGTCTACAAATGACGTCTATTTTACTTCAAAGAGTCAACGCGTTGACCGTTAACGTTGACCTTCTTATAGTAGCTTCAGACTTTATTCTTTAATATTTTGCAGTGCGAAACAATTGTGTTAAAATTGGAAACAAATGAGAATTTATGCATGTTTACCTATTTTAAAACATATTTTTCTATATCTATCCTTTTGGAGTTAAAATATTTACATGAATAAGTACGATAGTATGTGTTTAGGTTGGCAGGTTGTTTTTGTTGTTGTTATTTGTATGGTGCTGCTAACATCAAATCAACTAAAAAGAGCTTTTAAATAAGTGGTCATTAAAGCTGTTATTTGAACATGAATATATTTTCAATATAGCGGCTGGGATGCAACCCACACTGATAACTTTCCATTTCGATTAATTACTTAACTGTTGGATTTTTTATAAAAATTAGGTAAATGTCGCAAATAATATTTTCTGTGAGATAAAGTTAGTTTGAAGCCAATGTTTTTAATTATTGAAAAGGTATGGAGTTAAAAGTACATTTTTACCAAGTTTTAGTATTGTTTTAAAAAATCTTTTATTTCGGACCTTGAAACGTCGAGAAATGTCAAAATTTTCAATTTGACAAATCGGACCCATTACAATAACTTCCTATGCTAAGTTAAAAATGTTCGCACTATTATTAGCAATGTTTAAAAATATTTGTCTCTTTTGAAAATGATTCGAAAAAATAGGGAAAACCTTAATTTTTCTAATTGGCAACCACAAAAGGTTTATATTCTAATTTTTCTTCTATTTTTTGTTCTGTGTGTTTTTTTAAATGATTTCATTGTTAATAAAACAATCAAAATAACAAGTTATACAAAATTATACAGTCAGCCCCTCCATGGTCCGCCTTTCGTACCAAAATTTTGTGTTTCATGATAGTACTATTCAAATTGATATACAAAGCGTCTGTATAAATGCTACAAATACACACAATTACGGAAGAGTACGATAACTCAGGCGACAGAGTTTAATGACGGATTTGTATAGAACAGTTTCAAACAAACATTTTTGACTTTGTGTAATTTGTAATTTAAAAAATTAAGGAATAGCGGTAACACTAACAATTGAGTATTATACGTTTTTTTAAAGCCAACATTCTGTTCGATTAGCCAGTTTTTAAATCAAGTCAAAAATTGATATAGTTTTTAAAAAAAATTGTTTTAAAACTCAAAATTTAAGGAAAGGTTTAAAGTGTAATTTTCCAAAACCTGAAGATTATTTACTATTGTATCCCTCTTGTAGTAAAAAATGCTTGTTTTACCTGTTCTAAAAACAACAGTAATAATATCTTGTCGCTTAAGTAATCGTGTTTTCCCACAATTAATTGAATGATTAAGAAGCTCACAATGTCGTGGGGATGTTTCAAAAATGTACAGTTACGTTCAAAAAACACTTTCACTTTTGAATAAAAAATGTCTTCAAGAAGGAAACCACTAAGATATTCCTAGAAATAATAAAACAACTTTGATTTTTTTTAAGGAAAAACTTCCAATTCACATGGGAACGATTTCATATCATTAAGTATCGAGTCAGCATTTCACAAATTAGGCGTCCTAATACTTCAAAAAATAATCTTATTAAGGGGCCAGTTATAGGTATCATTGAAATCGATCTGAACACATTTTTGAATCGATATTTAACTATGATTATAAATGCAAATTATATACTGATCGATTGGAAATCACACGAAGAATTTTGTTCGAGAAAAAAAGGTTAAATAGCACATTTATTGTTCGCTTAAAATGTGTTTTTCTATTTTCGGGACGGAAATTCATTTTCCTGAACAGCTGATTCTTTTATGTCCAAAAATGGAACGTATCGTTCCAAGGATTTGTATTTCAATTTCACTTAATTTCAATGACATATTTCATATATAAACGACCTGTCAAAAAAAATTCCAATGTTTCAATGATGGAAACCAATTATAGCTATAACTGGCGCCTAAAGAGGAACGTGACAGTATTGCAAGTTTTCAATATGTTGCCTCGGAGACTCCAAACAAGGTTTGCTCTATATCAGATTAACAAAAGAAACCCCAAGTATTAGATTACTAATAGATACTGGTGGAACTAATAGCATAATAAACGAAGAAGATATACAACACCATAGTATTTGAAAAAGAGAGTTTCCCCATTAACAATTAAAACTGAAGATAATCTTATAGTTCTTTATAAACAACAATGCAATTATATTTTATAAGGAAAAACTATGAAAATTTTAATATTAAATGAACAAACATTTTCAATTTTCTTTAGTTAAACTAAAAAAATTGAATAGGAAAATTTAAATAACCACTTAAATCAGATTAAAGAAGATTTTAGAATATCAAATTTCACGAATAAATTACGAATGATGGTGATAATTTAAATTACACTAATTATGTTAAGCATAAAATACCCACTAATGATAATCCGATCTTATATACTAGAATATACAGATATCCCGATTTCCATAAAAAAGAAGTTTATCGTCTAATTAAAGAAATGTTTAAAAAGAGAATTACCAAACCCTCAAAATTTCCTAACAAAGCTCCTATTTGGGTAGTACCTAAAAGAGAATATTCCAATGGAAACAAGGAATGAAGAATAGTTATCGATTACCGTAAACTAATTCTCAAAAAAAGAAGATTCATTTTCTATTTCTAATATTAAAGCAATACTCGATACACTTACTCATTGTAATTATTTCACCCCTCTACATATTACTAAAGGATTTATCAGATCTAAATTAAAGAAAATGATACAGAAAAAAAACAGTTTTTAGTACCCTCTCTGGTCATTTTCAGTTCTTATGAATACCATTCGGCTTAAAAAACACCAATAGTCCGGTCAAATTAGACCAAAAAATCAGTAAACCCACGACAAATTCAGGGGAAGCTGAAAATTCTTAAAATTGTTTAAATTATAATTATAAATTAAAAAAAAATTTTAGCGGGGTAATAAGGTCCAAAAAATGAGTTTTTCGCGATTTTCTTGAAAACGGTAAGTTTTATCGCAAAATTACCCCAGACATAATTTGTAGATCAGGGAATTTCCTATAAAAAAGGTATCAATAATTTTGTCCCTAAAAGCCACCGCTTCTGAGATATAACGATTACTTAGCAGAGACATATTATCTACAGATGAAATAGAACAACATAATATTCAATTGAACAATTTAGAAGACAAACATTAGAGTCATGCTCAATATAAAAATAATATAATTTTTGTAATTAAATAACTCGTATTCACAAATAAAACATATTAGAAATTACATATGCAACCAATACATAATATGGATAATAAAATGCAATTACAAATAAGTAAAAATAAATATTTAACTAATGATCAAATTATATAATGAAGATACGAAATATCTCAAAAACTTACAAAAAATAAAAGCCAATTTTATTGAAAACATTTTAACAAACAAATGCAATGTAATATTATACAAAACATTGAAGAAAATATTTTATATTTATATCTGGTACTTATCAATGTGGAACAACAAGAACTCAACCACATAAGCCTAAACAAAAGATTTTTTTGGAAGGAAATTACCTTCTAAAATTTCAAAATTGTAAAATATAAATTAAAACGAAATTTATGAAAGAAATTATTATAAATATGAAAATTAATTCCAAACACTATATTAAGCATCAATTTTACCCAACAAATTTACGAAAACATTAAAAATTTAAATAAAATAGAAGAATTGAAGTATAATTCTAACAAATCAAACCTTAGAATGTACTTAATAATTGTAATCATTTTCATAAGTAATATAATTTATGTTTACATGAAAATAAAAATTGTAAAAGAAAGATAATAAGTAATGTAAATTTTATAGTGGTCTCATTTCAACCATTAGAAAATTCTAAGGAGGGCGGAGTTTATCAGGGCACGCTTGTATGTTCCCATAAAATTTAATCTAAACAAAACACAGGAATTAGATCGCTTGTGTTTTGTAAACAATGGAAATACTTTTTTTACTATTGCATACTGCTATATAAGCAGAGATCATTTGATATCGAGTAGAGTAGTTTTACGTCTATTCGTAAAGCTAAAGATTTCCCTTACCACAGGTGGAAGGAACTTAAGATTCAGACTAATAAATACAAATATTAATTTTAAAAACTTTGACAAAATATATTTTTGATAACTAAGTAATATTAAATTATAAATTATATGAGTATTCCTTGAAACAAATGTATTTTCCTTTTTCACTCAGATTCGAGTTAATTTACTATACTATAGTCCCTATTTTCGACTGTCTCGAATTATAACATTTGTAAGTCTTCCGGCCAAAAATGAATTTCTTCACTAAAATTTTCGCAAACAAATGTCTATATTTCGCCTTATTCGACTTCTACCATGAGAGACTATTGTTTTTATATATAAAGGTAGAAAGAACTTATCTATCAGAGCAGACTGGTCTTGGAGTGTCTTACTTACGCCATGTTCAATAGCACTAACATTAACCTTTTAGAAATTCCTAGTGCAGGAATAGTAGTAATACTCAATTTAAGTTCGCGAGCAACACTAGTCGCTGCAAAACCAGTCTCTGCTGACACTCACAGATTCTGCAGAAGTGCATAGGAAACAACGTTAGCACAGACTGCATGGACAATAGGTGAACTATGTTTCACACATGAATGAGTCGTCAATATCCATACATACATAGAAAACGGAGGCTGGAGTAGGAGAAGGTTTCTTCTCTGAGACTCTCAATCTTGTAAAATCCTTCAAACTTCCCGATCAAAACAGCATCTTTCAAACTGAGGTATTGGCAGTGACATACGCTGCAAAACATGTCTCAATGTTGGAGTTATCACAGGCTGATGACTATCATAACCATTAATAGCCAAGTAACATTACAGCGATGTACCTGGGAACGTAAGTGCTGATAGGCTGGCGATGATAGCTACAACTGTATGCATCCCATTATGAATTAAGACGCACCATTCATTGGTAACAAAATACTAGAAGAAACCAAAGAAAGATGAAAATGCCTTGAAACATGTTAGACAGCCAGGAAACTATTTCGAAAGTTCGATAAAATAAAATCCCGTTCAATTCTGCACCTAGACAAAAACAAATTACAACTGCTTGTAAGCAGTTCTGTTACCTTAAGAAGAAAATGCAGCTTGCCACCCGCGACGATTACATGGGCATAATGCATTAATGAGGAAGAACAAGACTACAATTTCTATGCTACCGTTCAGCACTATAAACATTAGAAACAAATTCGTAGGCATACACTTATTCAATAATCTTGAAAAACTCCAACTTATTCCAGGAAGATTTACAGTTAGAATAATAGAATCCATAAATACATAGGTTTAATCATAAATGTTTAGGGATTTTAAATAGTTCAGGCTTTCACATAAATTTTAGTGTGGCGATTACGTCATCAAACGCTAGCCCATCTGGTGCTCATTTAAGGCACATTTATTCTATACTTGACAAAAAAATCTCCATAAATCATACTTTGATACCCTCTTGCAATGTTAGCATCTATAAGAAATTACAGAAACGAACTAAAAATATTACTTGAGTCTTATGTTAATTTTATTAGCTGATAACATTCATAAAGCCAATAATAGCATAGCAGATGCAAGTGGTTGGCTTAAGTTTTTCTTTTTATCTCTTTTATCCTTAATATAATAATAATTTAACATAAGGTAATTTTCAATAGGAAGGAAGTGTATATAATGGATGAAAACTCATTCGAACTTTTGAGCGTAAAAAATTATGTAAATTTGTTATTCAAGTCATAGATATGCCTTGTTCAATACTTACCTATAACATTCTTTTAAATACCATTCCCTGTTTGAAATGTATTACATCATGAGCCGCCTAAGTTGGACTATTTGTCCTCAATATCATTTATATGCATGAAAGTACCATCCTTTTATGAACACGTTATAACCAGTAGCACAAAATAAATCTGTCTTGTGGATAAAAATTTCATTGCGAGCATAAAAGATGAATACTTTTATCTTCTAAACTCATTTCTAAGCAGTATCTCTTTCACAAGGAGATGTGTTCATCTGAAGCATTCTTGTTTTAGTTTTGTTTGCAGTTGGTCATCTGGCCTCATCATAGTTAGACGAAAATATTGATAATATAAATTTTATTCAAAAGCAGACAAATATAGTTATTGCACGTGAATTTGTTTATTAACGGGTTATTGAAAGTACATGCATACATAAAATGCATTGCCATTGTATTTTCCTTTGTGAGTAGTTTAAAAAATTTAAATAACAGTTAAAAGCTTTTAATAAAGCGTTAATTGATAAATGTTGGTTAAAATGTTGAATATTTTCATTTAAGATGTGCTGTTTATAACTCTTGTGTCTTGCTTTGCTATTCCTTGTGATTCATGTGGAAATGAGTGTGCTAGTGCTTGTGGAACAAAACATTTCAGGTACAAAAATATTAAGTTTATACCATTCGTTTTAAAAACAATATGTATGTGTTTTTGTAACTAGGTCATGCTGTTTTAATTATCTAAGAAAAAGATCTGATGTGAAGTCCATTAAAATGGTTTCAAATAAAAAACTAACGGATTATATAATGCTCCAAGGAAAAGCAATGTTTACGCGAAACGAAATGAGCAGCCGACATGCAAATATTTTACTTACAAGTACAAACAACTCAACTCATAGACGGAAGCCGAACAAACTATACGCCTTTAACAAAAGATGTTTAAAAAATATTTCAAACTGCATTGAATATTAATTTATCTCGTTTATTATATTGCAAGCATTATTATATTTCGGAAATAAAAAAAAAGTAGTGGTCTGATTTTAAGATTTATATTACAAATAATCATATACATATGTCTTACGCCTATGAAGAAGATTGACCTAAACAAAGATCTTTTCTTCAAAAAAAGAATGCTGCTTGTAAATAAGCAGGTAACGATGCAAGAATTTTGTTAAGGATGAAAATTATTTAGCTTATAGTTACACAGCTTTGTTTAATACCTATACATATGTATACTTTATTTGCTTGAAAAACGAATATTATTTAAGTTGCTCCTAGTTAAATGGTAAGTACGAGTAAAATTAACAGATTTCATCAGTTTTTGGCTAAATTTAAAAGTGAGTAGGCAAACACATATGTATTACAAGTAAAATTGGTAAAATGAAATATTTTGCCTTGCGTTGACGCTTATGCATTCTTAATTTGTATCATACTTATTTAATTTAACAACTAAATGTACATTAAAAATACATAAACAACACCGCAAACCAACATATTTCGAAGTCCTTTGAATGAATAAAATGTATTAAGTAGCTTCCTTACTAGCATAAAGTGGCACTACAGTCCGTTCGGACCTGGGCCTCAACCAACATGCTTCTCCAGCCAGCTTGATCCCTAATTAGCTGTCTCCAGTTTCGCATGCCAAGTTGGTTGAGGTCTTCACCCACTTGCCCGTACAGCATCTATGCGTACGGGACCAAAAATCAACCGACAAATTTTTCTCTCGAAGCATCCTAAATTTAGAGGATCTCCTTTCTTATGTATCCGGCATAATATGCCAAGATTCCACTAATCGGGCATGCTTTCTTCCGACCAATGTTGCCACTGGATTTCATTGCTTAATGCAGGCAGTATAGGACTCCTTAAGAGGTTACAGGAGACTCGATCGGAGAAGGACATGGCAGTCTATTGCGATTGTAGCAGTCTACGTAGAAACTTCTCACAGTACTTCCTTAATTCGGCTTGGAACGGGATATCCGTAGCCGTACCTTGGCTAGAACGAGGTAGTCAATGTTGGCCCCTCGGAAAGTTCGGGTATTCTGTATACTGGAGAACTGTCATGCGTCGATCGAAATGTGGTCAATCTGGTTTACAGTTGATTGATCAGGAGATCAGGAGTATGAACTGCGTACTAGCTACCAAAACATCACCAAATATGTCTTCTCTTCCTAGCTTGGCGTTAAAATCTCATAAGATAATTGTATTGTCATAGCCAGGGCACTGCTCATAAGTCATGTCCAAGAGCTCGAAGAATATGTCTTTGGTGTCTTCATCTTTCTCCTCTATTGGGGCATGTGCGCATATTACGCTTATGTTGGCAAATTTAGCCTTACGCTCGCTCACACTGTTGAAACTCAAGACTTGTTGCCTGATTCTAGTTGCAACAACAAATCCACACACAAATAGATGCTGTATTTGTTCTCGGTAGCAGGCGCCGTAGTATACATTCCAGTCTTTTAGTTTGCACTTCTTGGATAGCGGTAATATATGCCTTGCAGCAGTTTAGGGCTTCCGCTAATTAGATAGATAGATAAGTTCTTTATTTTTTCAATTTTCTTATAAGTACAATATTTCATAATAAAATATATACAAAGCATGGCTTTAAAAGACTTTTGTCTTTTGTTGTCTATTTTGGTTATTATTATTACTAATGTTATTACTATTGTAATTAACATATCCTTGTCTAGATTGATATGAATTATTTTGACTATTATTATTGTTGTACTTCCTAGTCTGGTTATTGTTTTGGTTCGAGTTAATGTTAAAATTGTTTTTATTATTATTTTTAAAATTTGAATTTCACCTAAAATACTTCAAATTAAATTGATCTTGACTAATGTAATAATTGATGATTGTTCTTATGTCTCCTAAACTATAGTTATTAAAAATTTCTGAAAGCAATGTTCCTGCCGTTAATTCTTTAATTTTAATAATCACCACACTGCTTAAATTATTCACAACATTATAAGAACTTGAAGTATATATTGCACAATTTGTAATATCATCTACAATGTTTCTTATTTTATCACTTAACTCTAACACTGAACTCTTGGACAATTTGCATCTCGGTTTGCTTCAAACGGGTCTTTGTTTCATCCCTTGATGTTGGTGGTGATATCGTTAAAAAGTTCTTTGCCGCACAAGTAATCTTTTCATTTAAAATGACATCGAAAACCTCTGCTGACTGGGCTGCTGGGTATTGTGCAAAAATTCGGTTCATCGCCTAGATGAACGATCGCAATGTTCCTTTAGTGCCATCAAAGGTTGGTGTAAATTTCACATCTCTCTGAATCTTCCTTCTTATCGGCTCTGATGGTTCGATCTATCTACTGACCAACTCGGTCAACAACGCCAAACATCTTTCCGTTTCTATTGGAGTTGCCATGCTTTTCCGTTTTATTTTGGCTAGGGGTGAGGACAAACACAAAACACTTTACTTTAGTAAGTTTCTTCGCGATCACTAAATTTTATTTTGACCACTTCGTATCAACTTTCTTTAAAAGTATATTTTTTTTAAGTCGGGTTCCTTACGACTGAGCCAATTATATATTTTATAGTAGAATAGAAAACGACCGTATTGTTTAGAGTTCCAAACTCAACTCAATCCTTTATTGCCAAATTAAATTAATGAAAAGTATTTTATTTACATATGTATCTAAAATTAATGCTTACTGCGTACAATTGATATTATGAACTATAAACTTATTTATGCTGAGTAATATTGATTTGACGTTGGAGTAAAGCAACGGAAGTGAGGTGTTTATTTACCTTACCATGAAAGTGGTTTGAATTTATTAATATTTTCTTGATTAAAAGACTCGTCAGTTTTCTTGGTAGGGTCAATATACGCTACTCGCAGGTTGCTGGAAAATCCACATTGGTGTCAGCTACCTCATCTATCTCGTTTGTCTCAGCCTCATTGACAGCTAGAAACCTGGAGTTGGAGATTAAGCAAATTGATGACGATATGAATGTTTTGATTCACTCTTACACAACTGTACTCCGTACGCTGTTACACTATCTGGGACCAGAAGATGTTGCTTTATTTTCTGCTGCAAGAGTCGTTGAGTATAGAAATATATGTTTTACTTCGACAGGCTTCCAACAACAATTTATCAATAAAAGCTAGCCTATGTTGTTAAAAACATTGATATTATTTAATGAAGACAAATATAAATAGCAGCATCCGAAATGAAAATGATTATTCATACATCTTCTTGTCTTAGGTATGAATTCAATGTAAAGGGTTTTTCAATAAGGGCGGGTAGATGTTATGGGTAGATGTCGTCGTGTTTACTGTGTGGGAAGTAGCGCCGCCGCCGTCCTGCTGGAACCAGATATTAGTCATCATCGTTATGTAGCACTCGCTGTTGACTGTGACCTCAACGACGTTTTCAAAAAAGTATGGATCAATTACGCCACCGCCGGCCCAAAATCCACACCAAACTACTGGAAGCGATAAAACAGCTTTGTCTATGGTTATGAACTTTGAGCTCCTGGTTAAGTTGGATCTTGTGCTGAAGTCTGCGAAAGGACGAGTTATTGTGCACTGAGAGGAATAGATGCCTCGGGTTTTGCTATACTTGCGTCTTGCGTTCCTTGAACGTACGGGTGTTGGCTGATTATTTACTGCACCGGTCGTCACAAATTTACCCACCAAACAATGAAGAGTGGACTGTCAAGGGCCACCACGTCTACCGTAAAAGGGGAGCAAAGCGAACAACGCTTGCGTTAATGAACACTCATTTTGATAATAAAGTTTTATAATTTTAAGGTGCTGTTCAATCGTGTTACCTGCGATGATGATTTGGTACCGAAATCTACCAGCGACCCTTGAAAAACCCTTTAGTAAAGTTGGTTCCGCATTAATAAGTATCTATGCAGCAACATTAAGAATTGATTTTTAATGGAATTTGAGGGTGTTTCAGGCAGTACGAGTTTCCGGTCGTATATTTCTATATGATAACAGCACTGGGCGCTTATTTTTAATAATCCCATTGTGACTCGTATTGTGCTAAATTATATGTTACAATTTTTAACTTAATTACAGTTGAAGGTTTGACGTTTAAGAAAATGGATCGCACATTATGGCGTATTTTGCATTTGCTAGTATACCTACATCCAGCTTTAAAGTTCAGCTCATACAAAAACTGAAGCCATCTGACCATTCATAACGTGCATCTTAGATACGTCGAATGGGTGCTTGAACAACAGGCAGTGGATGGCAATTTTTTAACAATTTTTTCTTCAGCGACGAAGCACATTTCTCACTCGGTGGGTATGTTAGTGGAAAAAATTGAAGTATTTGGGGTTCTGAGAATCCTCAAGTACTTGAAGAAACGCCATTACATCCACAAAAAGTCACAGTTTGGTGCGCTCTACTTTCCGGAGGTGTGATTGGACCTTACTTCTTCGAAAACGACAATGAAACGAGTATCACCGTCAATTCGAAGCGTTATGGTCATATGATTACCGACTTTTGTTTTGCCTGCTATTGAAGAATACTATTTTTAGAATATGTGATATCAACAAGACAGTGTCACGTGCCACACAACTCGAGCGAATATTATATTAAGAGACATTTCCTGGTGGCGTAATTTCTCGTCGTGGCGATATAAATTGGCCACGTGAAAGAACGTGTTTATGCAGATAAATATTTAACTCTTGAGCACCTAAAAACCAACATTCGTCAAGTTATGGCTGAAAATTACTTCAAACGAATCGATGCTTCCAACAGACGGTAGTCATTTAAGTAATATAAAAAGAAATATCATGAGAAATAATCTCTTCTCTTTTTTTCTGTTTATAATTCGTGAGAATCGAGGTCTTGTGCTTTATCTAAATCGCTTTGTAGGTCTTAAGGACAAATAGAAAATTTTAGTATTCTAATACAGAGTTATTTCCCTGTCTGAGTTCTAGTTCGATGATATGTAGAGGTCTTTTGTCTGCATAACCGAAATCTCATCTTAATAAAATGGCATTTAGATTAAGGACGGTACCGTGATTTGTTGAAATATCTTTAGCTGCATCAAACATTTTTTTCCTCAGTTCATGCTGCAAAATATCTCTTACTATCTGGTGTATATAATGACATGGAATTGTTAATGGCTTCACGTCAACTAACGTAAGCTTTCTGAATACTTTGACATCTTATGTTTGGCAGGATCTCAATTACTGATTCTACTTTTTTCGAAAATTTTCAGCGCGTGAGGATTTTGGTTGGTTTAATTTGTTAATAAAACAATTTTTTCCGTGGCATTGTGGCTTTCTCTTTTATACTTTTTGGTTTGAGATGTGTAGGATAGAGTGCTGATGATATTTCTTCCTTGCTTGTTTATGATCGTCGCTACGTGGTATCTTTGTTTGTTTTGTTTATTTTGGTTTAGTTTTGAATCGTCTGGTACATTATATCGGAAGGGTTTGTTCGTCTTGTGTTGATATAATAATAAGAATAACTAATAAGATCTGTTCAGGTTGAAAAGTGATGATGATAAGATAATAATATCTTTACTCAAGATTATGTTGCTGCCTAGCGCAAAGGGTATAAAGCTCATGCTTTTCAACGCGGTATTGATTGGTGAATTAACATTTATTTATAAAACGTTTGTATGTAAGCACTTATACAAACGTGATTTCTCAAATCATTAATAAAAGTATCTCCAAACAAAATAAACGAGTTTTCATTTCAGCAGGCTAACTGATGTCCCAAAATTTAAAAAAAATAATACAAAATACAAGAAACAACATTTTATACAAACTTTTACAATCAAAAGTGATGTTTAAAATGCGCAAATATTAGTATTTAAACTTTCAAAGAAACTTTAAACTTTCAAAGAAATTTGTGTTTGTTTTCTCGATTTATCGAGTCGAGTTGCATTTTTATATAAAAACATATATGTATATATATACATGTATGCATATATACATAAGTATTTACCAAAAGTTTTTGGGCCAGCTGCTGTTAAATGGTTTAAATTGCATCTAATACAAACATCAAAATGGCCAATTTTCATTTTATCAAAATTTAAAAAAATAAACATTAAAACTTCAAGGAAGATAATTTTCTTAAAATTATTGCGATGAAAAGTTATTTTAAGAAATTTACCAACGATTTCCAGGATCAAATATTAGCAAAATAAAATGTTGGCACATATGTACATATTATGTAAACTAACTGATTATATCAATCGAACTGTATACATAATAAGTATTTTCAGATTCTATAGTTTGTGGGCCAACTACATATATAAAAATATTAAAAATACAAGCGATACGCTTTTCTAAAAACTATTGTAATGAACAATGCACAAACGACAGCATGCTTTTCAAAAACTAAACAAAATTTAATTGATTGCTCCAATCTTTGGGACATGTACATATAAACTAAGTGATTATCAATCGAAATGTGATATTTAAATTTTAAAATTGTTTTCATCGTTTATATATAACATGTGACTGTACTAATTCTCTAAAAGTTGCATAAACTTATACAAATGATATAAATTATAAGGTTTGCACGACTCCAAAGTTGGTGCTCTTATATGTTTGTTCGAAAGACCAACGCAGTGGAAAGTCTAAAAAATCCGACAAATGTACATATCTCCTCATAAATTAAATTTTTTGAATATCTTATTTTTGTATGCAGTTTTTAGATAAATCCATCGTTGACGGTTATAAGAGCTTATAAATAACTTTTTTTTTAAAGGACGCAAAACATCGAGTGTAGCATTGGCTTGGTGGCACGTAACGCCGTCCTGTTTTCTGTGTCCCTTAAATTCGACAATTTTGCTTGATTACATACCATCCAAGATCAAAATGAGCTTCATCTGAAAAGATGACTTTTTGGCAAAATCGGCAACTTCTCTAAGTCGATCGCAAGCAATATTTCCCAGTGTTGTTCGAGCATTTAGCATATACACAAACATAGACGTTCAGTGGAAGGATAAAACTAATTATTTGTCAAATCAGACATGAGGTTAGTGTTAATATTCACGAAATAAGCACTAGATTAAAAAATAACGTTAGATGGTGTACCCTATTGTATATTGAATTTTCCTGGTCAAGTTTCCTGGTAATTAAGTTATACATAAAGTGTTAAAAAGTGCTTGGATTAGGACGCTTTATATAAATATTACAAACAAGTTATTAATGATTATTAAAAAAACACAACTAAGAGAAATGCCAAAACAATTTAATATAGTAAACTTAACATATTTTACAGTTTATTCATTCTTAAACAGGAATCTTTGAAATAACTAAATTCACCAACTCGTCGATACGCTCGCTCATTCCTAAGAAGGTTTTTGGATGAGGTCCAATCATTTGAATAAACGAACCCACGTCTTTTGAAACCTTTAAAAAAAATATAAATTTAATTTAGTAAATATATAACAATTTAAACATTGTTATAGTAAAATCGGAATAAGATAAAATGGTATAGAAACAAGAGAAAGAATCCAAAACATTAAATTTGGGTTTAAGACTGTTTTTATTTTCAAATACAACCTTTGAAATATTGTTCGAAATGTTAAATTATCTTAAAAATTAAAACTCGAATTGTGTATCTTTGCTGTTTTTATTTTAATTCAATGTTTAGAGTCAAAACATCTCAATCGTTGAATTAAAAGAATTAATGTGTATATATTTCTATAGGTAATTGAATGCCCTTTAAAATTTTGTCGATTTTTTTTTGTTTTTTTTTTTTTGTTGACATTTCCAACAACCAAGCAAAATACCGCAAATCTGTAGAATTCAAATAGTTTTTCAATTCGCATTTTTTTAAATTATTTTAGTGACTATACCTGGGCTGGCAAATCGTTGATGCATAAGAAACGTTTTTAACCACAATATTGAAAGTAGCCGTTTGCCCGAGAAAAAGTAGCACAAATTATAATTAATAGTGTTGGTTAGCAATTAAACTTACATTTTCTGACATTAAATAAAGGATGGATAGGAAAAGAAATGGATGGACATGTCTCATTGGTCTTGAGTTTTGGGTTTGTGCACAGCATTACTTCCAATTTCAGTATTTTTTAAATTCATATTCTTATTATTGTAATTTGTAATTGTTTTAATTGTGTTTTCGTGCATAATTAATGCTATTCCTATTGCATTTTATTCATTTTATTGTATCAAAACGGCGCACTACAGCGCTAATTGGATCTCAGGCTAGGTTTCCTTGAGATCGCAATTTATATTGTATTTTATCCCATAAATATCAAATACCTAACTCAATTCTCAAAATTGTTTTATTGTATTTTTGAAATATTAACTACTTCAAGACATCCTAACTAATTTCCCTAAGAGCTAAGTTTCAAACTAATATAGCAGCAAATTTGTTCTAATGCTTTAACTAAGAAAAGATGGGTAAACTAAAATTTTGAAAGCTTGTTTCACAATCATAACAAATTTAATTTTATTGAATGCTAGAAAAAGAAAATGAATAAAGAGAGGGGTACAGGTATCTGGAGTTCAAAAAGCTTAAAGAGAAGGTGGAGTCCCTTTTCAACAACCTGAAGAGCAAAACTCCACCACCTAAATGCCCAAATATGCTTAACGTAATCGTATTCCAGTGAAGTAAAACAGTCTTTTAGTGATATTGTGAAAGATAAGATCGTAGTCGCATAATCGACACGCACGATATTGATGGCACAATCTCTGTGGAAAATTGGCATATGGCCAATGGAAAGTTACAACTGAGCTTCATGGACGTTGTAATGGAAAATCCAGAACAAGCTTCATATGATATTTATTGATATTCTTATACTCTATTTTCAACAAGCTGAATGGATGAAGAAGAAGAGGAGTTAAAAGAAGACGCCCTCCACCTTGGAGACTGTTACTAAAACAATCCTTGTGATCTTAGCAATTCTGACATCTATTGTCTCAAAAGCTAGTTCAACGAGTAAGGCAGATCTTAAGATCCATGTCGCACCACAACGAAACAAATATTGGTCTCAGTGTGGTGTTGGTTTTCCGGTCAAAAGCCACCTTAACCAAACCTAACCTAACTGTGTATTGTATGGACCTGATATGTTTTCAACTTCTCCATGTAAAAAACAAATATGCTGCTTAATCTGTCTGTTTTTAGAATCTCAGAATCAAATTGTAGGACTTCCTAAACGGTTTTGAATTCTGAAATGGAAAAGGTAGACAAAAAAGATTATAACACAAGACCAAGTCCTTGAAGATCTCCAAAAAAATGCTTAATGAATGCGTAAAATGAGTAGGTACGGGTGAGTTAACTAAATGTTAATAAATAGAAGTAAAATTATCAGAGTGTTTAAGTTACCACACAATAATATACATATGAATGTAAATGGGACATTTTTGTTTAGCCTGTAAGCAGTTTCTAACAACAGATACTAGAAATACTAGGTGATGAGTAGAATCTTATTTTACATAAACTATCTTTTAAATAAATCGCAACACCACCACGATCACATATCTGACCCTAAGAGTATCCCAAAGGGATACACATCCCTTTATTAAATATAAAGCATATCTATTCAAAACCATAACCACAAAACCGAAAGTTCAACACTTAATTTACTCGTGCCGACTGACAGTTAGTTTTCGGTCTTCTGAAAATAGGAAGTACTTCTTTGCTTCACCTATCCCATTAGTTTTCTTAAAGCTGACACTCATTTAAAAATAAATTGATGAATTAACTAAACATAAATATCAATGTAACTGTTTTACATTTTTAATTAAAATCTAATCACTCTAATCTATTTCAAGCAATTCAAATTGTATTAAATAACTATTAGTGCATTTTACTCGTAATTTAAAATAATTGCAATTAAGAAATATTTTATCTCATATCTTCGACCTTCGATGGCAAAATACTAAACTTGAACCTGGTTATGTTTTGTCTTATAAACTTGTCGAATTAAATAGAAGTCCATTCATGCAGTTATTTACTGTCAAAATTATAATAAACATGTATTATTTAAATTATGTATTTGATACTTACTTCCATAAATCGAACCAAGGCACGGAGTGCTCTGTATACTAGCACTTCACTGGGGTTACTATTGAAAAATTGAAGAATTGCCATCGTCAGTTCTACAGCAACGTCATCGAAGACCTGAAAGGAATAATATTTCTTTAAACCAGTTCCAATTCAATCTAATAAAGTCAAGTAAATACTGATGTTATCATAGTACTAACAGAATTCAAATATCTACCAAACAAAAGCTTATGACTACAATATAATTTCATTTTATGGTAACAGGTATAAAAACTACCGCAAACCCGAGATATGGTCTATTGAACCGTTTGATGTTTTGCATAAATGGTGGATTTATGTACCAACACACCAATGTTCTCTGTAAATACTAAACAGATCTTATTTCTATTTTTCCCTAAAAAAACAGTTATTTGAGTTTTTAATGCATTTCGATTTTTATCATTTGAAGGAATTCTGAAATTTTTATCGATTTGATATGAACACTAAATAGGTTTTGAAAGCCTTTAATATGCCAAAGACACTGTGTGAGCTTTAGGAAAAGAGGGAAGGTTTGGATAGAAGGTGTCGGTGTACATTGATTTTGAATTCCTAAAAATAGAGCTTGGCAAGACATTCCAAATTCGCTTATTCAAAGCGCTTGCCTCGTAGTGGCTCCCGGTCAATTATTTATATATTTTTTTATACATAAGTTAGCTAAAATTGCAAATGCGAAGTTTCCTGACTCTTCAGGATAGGTTACGGAGATTATCGCTCTTCGTAACTGAACTCCATTCCGCTATGGAAACCGAAACTCCACCTCAGATAATTAATGATAGCTCGTTGACGGCTTTTGGCTATTGTATCCGGACAAAGATTGGTTCTTGAAATGTGAGGACGCTTCTGGACGCAGAAAGTGAAGGTCAGCACCATGCCAAATTCCTACAATTAGAGAGAAAATTTGTGTGTTCACGGAGTCGGCAGTTGCAGATAATTGTGAGAATGATAATTAACTTTTGCAACGCCAATGGCCTTGTGATTGGTGGCACAATATTTGAACACAACCCGTGTCATAAAATAAGCTGGGTGTCGACGGACAAGCAAGCGTCTTCGAACCAAATTAACCACTTTGCGATTAGTCGACACTTTAGAAGCAGTCCCTTGAATGTCCGAAACAAAAGAGGCGCCGACATGGGGCTTGCCCGTGACCACCACTTAATAATAGCTACCCTAAGATTGCATACAGCTACAGTTGAAAATTAATTCCAGCAAAACAAAAATTATCAGCCATGGAACCCGACCATCCTCTCAACTTAATATTTTCTAACAAACAGTGGAAAAAGAGGAGGGCTTTCAATACTTTGGATATTCAGATTATGAAAATTTTGTAGTTCTAAAATCACTATTCACAGAGTATTTAAATTCTTTTCTTACATATAAATTGATCTGAAATCTAATCAACTAATAATGAGCCTAAGGTTATCGCAAACTTCTTCAAAGAAGCTTTTATAGATACAACGATGACAATATACTCTTCTTCTTCTGAAGTAAGTTTTGCTCAATTGAATTCAACTAATTTCAAAATATTTCTAAATGTCATAAAATTGGATGAGTGTTTTAGTTCAGACAATGATGGTGTACCATCCTCTATTTTTAAAAAAATGTGTTGGTTATTTATCATATCCGTTATATGTTCCCTTTAACGAGTCCTTAAATAGTTCACTTTTTCATAATATCTTGAAAGAATATCTAGTAGGCCTGTGCATAACAAGGTGATAATCACCATAAGTTCAGCCTATTTTGTTTTACTGATTTTAGTAAAGCCTTCGACAAGTGTTGTCATAGTAAAATAATTTTAAAGCTAAAAACCAATGTTTTAACAACAATTTATTTTAGTTGGATCTCGCCGTTTTTCCAATTTTATTTCTTGTATTCAATCATAAAAAATACCTCCGTTTTTATATATTCCGAGTACGAGTATATTAAGCTTTTGAAAAGTATCAAATCTCCTTCTGATTGTTCACTTTTGCAAGAAGACTTGTTAATAGTTAGAGATTGATACAATAAAAATCGTCTTCTTATAAATGTTAACAAGTGTAAAATCATAATTTGTACACCCAAAAAGGTTCCCTATGATTATAATTATACATTTGATACATTTCCTTTTAGTAAAGTTTCTTTTTTTACTAGAGTTTATTCTTGATCCCAAGTTAACTTTTAATGAGCATTTAAACTAAAAAATAAAGTCTAATAAGCTCTTAAGATCCATACAAAATTCCGTCGCAATTTTCGTAGCCATTAAATTCTAAAGCTTTTCACTGTTTCATTTGTAAGACCAATACTTGAATGTAATTATGAAGTGTCCTTACCTTACTACTCCGTTCATATAACAAGACTTGAAGCAGTTCGGAGAAAATTTATGCGTTTTTGCATTCGTATTTCTTTATGGTCACATGAACATACAATTACCTCTTACCCTCAAAGACACGCTTTAATAAACCTTCCAATTCCAACACTCAGTAATCATAAGACGTATTATAATTTTGTTTTAAAGTTGAAATTATTTATGGTCCAATGTGCATTCAAGAGGACTCCAGATCTGTACGTGGAATGTTGCGATGTATACTACGAAAACTGCTAGCGAGAACAAAGACAGCGTCTATTAGGGTGTGGATTTGTTGTTGGAACTAGACTCAGGCAAAAAGTCTTGACTTTTAACATTGTGAGCGAGCGCAATAAAGACAATCCGCATCAAGGCTAAATTCACCAACATAAGCATAATATGCGCGCACGGCCCAACAGAGGAGAAAGATGAAGACACCAAAGACATATTCTTCGAGCTCTTGGGCAAGACTTATGAGCAGTGCAGACCCTGTCAAAGGAAGATAAGAACGTCTTAGGATGCTTCGAGACAAAAATTCTTCGGGTGATTTTTGGTCCCGTACGCATAGATGGAGAATGGAGGAGAAGACATAACGACGAACTGTACGGGCTGTACAGCCACGCTGACCTTGTTAGCAGAATTAAAGTCCAACGGCTTAGATGGCTGGGTCATGTAGAGCGAATGGACATAAACGCTCCAGCCCGGAAGATCTTCGAATCAAATCCCAAAGGACGGCGGCACAGAAGAGGAAGACCGTGACTCAGGTGGCGCACTCAGGTGGGTAAAGACCTCAACCAACTTGGCGTTCGAAACTGGACACAGCTAGCTAGGGACCGTGCTGGCTCGAGACGCGTGTTGGTTGAGGCCCAGCTCCGCTCCGGACTGTAGTTCCACCTGAAGTAAGTAAGTAAGTTAAGACAGTTAGCATTTAGCTTGAGTCCTACAAGTATAACCCTTAAGCAATAATTGTGCCATAAACTAGTATTTATTGATCAAACTACGAAGCAAATCCCTCAATCAGATAATTTCAATATTTAATAAATTTTACTTTTGCATAAGTAGAACCTATAATTTAACCTAAAATTCATTAAATTTAAAACTATGTTCTTTAACAGCTTCGATTAATTAATAAAGAGTATAAGTACTATGCATAAGTATTATTCACGTTAGTATTTATTTGGAAAAGTAATTTAAAAGAAATTGTGTTTATAATAAACATACCACTGTTTTAACGTCTTTTATGGCTAAATTAAACAAAATCGATGTTCCAATATCTTTGAGAGTAGGGCAATTCGAAAGCAAACAATGAACTGTCACTTTTGTTGTTACTGTTAAATTCGAAATATTCTGGTTATTGTATTGCCATTCAGATATATATAAAAGCCACTCAGATGAACTTGGATTTTCAAACAAATTGCACATCTAAAATATAAGAAATAAAGGCATTACTTATTTTTTTTTATTAAATTAAAGTTATACAAAAGTTCCCCAAGCTCGTTGTTCATCAGGACTTTGTTTGTCAAAATCATTTGCGAAGTTCATCAATGTGTGTTCCTTTCTATCTTGGTGTAACAAAATAATAATATCATCGTTGAGAGCAGCACATGCTAGAGCTCTTATTAAATGAATTCTAGTTTCCGGAGAAAATGACATATCTTTAAAGATTCGACCTGAGGTAAATAATATCTTCTATTTGATTTCGATCTAATATGTATTTGTTATATTCTTACCAACAAAATTTAAAAAGTTATCACTCAGCGCCCAACAGCCATCATCTTCGATCAAATATTGATGTAATTCTTCCATAGCAATTTCCTCTTCTTTGTATATTTTTCCATCTAGAAGTTTAACAAGACTTTCCAACTCTGTTTTGACCTGACAAAAAAAAAGGTTTTTTACATTTATAAAAATATCTGAATTTTTTAACGGTATATATTTTGTTATTATTAATCAGATTGTTATTTGTACGCTTGTAGAAAAACTAAAATCATACTGTTTGTGTATGTTATTGCTTTATGTCAACAATTTTTTAAGCAATGGACGCCAATATTTCAGGTACTATTAAGGCACTACGGCCATTTTTATTAAATTAATTGGTAGTCCGATAAAACTAAATACTAGTGGAAAGCTAACTTATACATCCCAAAAAATTACTTAAAATTTCTTTTCTTTTGGACCGGAGCAAACAAATTTTAGAAAAGGCTAAAGGGGCTCAAGTACAATATTTTGCAGACAACTTAAAAAGTATATTTTTTTTGAAAAAGTTGTTTGGTACACATTGAGCTCATCTAATTCTACACAAAAAAGGATTTTTTTGTTTTATGTCGAAAGGAATGTTCCTTATTAGTAAAGAAAAAAATTCCGATACCCCTTGGCAAACCCTTAAATCTTGAAATAAATAATTTATTTTATTTTTATTTACTGATTCTCACGAAATGTATTTTTTCACAACATGATCTTAGGGCATCCTTCAAGCAGTACATCTAATTAATGATATTTTAATAACGCTGTTTTTGTTGTCAAATAGTTCTTAAGCTATCGAAACGCCATTTTTTAATCAAGATGGCGGAAGAAAAACGTTGGCTCTTTCTGTGGTATCTCAAATGCCTTTTATTGTTTTTTATTTTTTAGATTATGATTTAGATTTTGTGGTACCGTGGTAAAGTGAAATAAAGCTAAATAGGTTTCATTTCACTTTCAACGGTGTGGTTTGTCATTAATGCAAGGCAACTTTGCATACACTCAACCTCGCACCTACTCCAAATCCTATAGTGTGCCAAGCAGGAGGGTTGGCGGGAGCCAGCTTCATATTACATATATATATATTGCATACACTTTGAGATAATTATGAAAACAAAATTTTTTGACCACCTTAAATATAAGAACATAGTAACATGACACATGTCATTAGTATTTAACAACTCATCTGACAAGTGGTTTGTGTATGAACTAGAAGTAAACTTACATTTTCTTTGTATACTTGGCATTAAATTAATATTTAAAATTAATTTTACAACCACAAAAGGCAATAATCAAAATGAGTGAGAGCGGAAAATGCTCCCAATTATGCGATTACATGATTGACTCCACGATGTGTTATGTTAACTGTCATACAATACAATACAATGCAAATTAAAGCTCAATCAAAGTTCTTAATAAAAATAAAGGAATTTATTATTTTTATGTGAAGTGCAATAATTTGGCTGATTAGCCTTGTTATTCGTCGTCGTCACCCACTATCTATTACGACTATCATTCAAAGTTTGCAAAAACAGTTGAATCAACTAATTGATAAAGCTGTTGATACTTCGAATTGCGGGGTAAACAAACAAGGAGCATTACATGTAAAAGGAAAGAACTGGACATTTCAATGCTGTCGTTGGTATTTTTATACTTAACAATAGAATTGCTAGAAATGTTCGTAGTATGAACTTCCCTTTAAGTGCCGAAGTTCATATCTGGATTTTAATATAACTGATAATTTTATTAACTTCCCTTAGGAAGTTATTGTAATGGGTCCGATTTGTCAAATTGAAAATTTTGACATTTCTCGACGTTTCAAGGTCCATACAGTCGAAATAAAAGATTTTTAGAAAGAATTCTGTGCGTGCGTGTGTACGTACGTTCGTACGTCTGTACGTTCGCGACGTTTTTTTCGTCCTCCATAGCTCAAGAAATAGAAGCGATATCGGGTTCAAATAAATTTTGTTATACAGATAATAAGGCAGAAAGATGCAGAAAGGGCTCTCAGGACAATTGCGTGGGTGTGTTTTTTTACCATAGCAGTTTGAAAAAAGGTGAACATTTTGGTTAACCCTAAATATCTTACGAACCAAAAACGCTAGAGACTTGAATTAAATTTTATATAATAAACTGTAATGTGATACTAAACAAGTTTATTTTTTGGAAAAATTCAATTTAACGGTTTTTTTTATAAATCGAAAAAACTAAAAAAAAATTTGTCACCTCCAAAATTTTAAGACTTTAATATGATTTCATCTCCAAAACAATTTTGTGCAACGAAGAATAATGTTTTTGACATCTGATCAAATTTTGAGAAAAATCTAATTGACAGTTTTTTTATAAAAAATAAAAATAAAAAAAAACATTACTCAAAATTGGTAAAAATTGAATATCGATGCAAATATCTTTTCACAAACTTGAAATTTGGGCTTCAATCTTAATTTATCTTATAAATTTTGAGAAAAATTGAATTGACAGTTTTTTTACAAAAAATTAAAAACCGAAAAAATTGACAAAAGTTGGTAAAAAATGATTTTCGACTCAAATATCTTTTCAAAAATTTGAGATAATAGCTTCTTATTAATTTTTGCTTATAAGAAATATTGTTTTCAACATTAGGACAAAGTTTCAGAAAAATCGAATCGACAGTTTTTTACAAAAAAAAACCTAAAAAAAAATATATAAAAGTTGGTAAAAATTGATTTTCGACTCAAATATCTTTTCAAAAATTGTAGCTATTGGCTTCAAACTAATTTTATCTTATGAAAAATATTGTTTTCGACATTCAGTAAAATTTTGAAAAATCAAATTCACAGTTTTTGTACAAAAAATTAAAAACATAAAAAAATTAACAAAAGATGGGAAAAATTGATTTTCGACTCAAATATCTTTTCAAAAATTGTAGCTATTGGCTTCAAACTAATTTTTTCTTATAAGAAATATTGTTTTCAACATTCGATAAAATTTTGAAAAAAATCGAATTGAAAGTTTTTTTTTACAAAAAATAAAACTCGAAAAAAAAACAATACTAAAACTTGGTAAAAATTTACTTTGGACTCAAATAGCTTTTCAAAAATTAAAAATATTGGCTTCAAACTTATTTTATTTCACAGAAAATATTGTTTTCGATATTCAGTATTTTTTATATAAAAATCCAACAGTCCGTTTTTCATAAAAAAAAGTACGCAAATTTGGTAAAAATTGATACGAGTACATATAGACAAACTGTTAAGCAAGACAAATCGACAGACGGGATGGGAAGTTATCAGTGTGGGTCACATCCCACCCTCTTTTTTTAAATGGGGAGTATCTTGAAAATAATTATTCATTAAGAGATTGATTGAGTTGGGAGTAAATAATTCTGCTCTCTGACTGTTTATAGTGTTTCTCCAACAAAGTCTTCGTGATTTCGAGATAATTGTTTGTACTTGCAATTTGCACAAACTTACCGTCTTCTAAGTTTAGGCATTGACAGCAGTAGTGGCGTAACCATCATTTTTTTTTTAATTTTGAGTTTATTACACTAACATGACCAAAATTAAATTTTCTTTCTATGCAGAAGTGGCTTAACTCATATTTGTTTATAAACTTACACAAAATTGTTGAAACATTGTTTCTGCGCGCAATTTCTCGTAGGACAGAAATGGCGTAACGCGCTTACGCAACTTCTGCATTATGCATTTTTTTTAATTAGTCAATTCCAAACACATACGCCATTTTGCACCAAAAATGTACAGTAAGCTAAATCAAACATGAACTGCATCTTAGAAAAGTGGAGTCGGCTAGAAATGGCATTAAAGATGATCTTATGAAAACCAGAGTAAATCTAATAATTAGATATACTCTGATGAAAACCTTACCAACTCCAGTCATTTCAAGGGGTGTTTGAGTCGGTGGAATCAAGAGGTCCCCGAGAAACTGGGAGAGGCTTATTGTATTATATTAAACATTTTGTGAGTATCTCAAATTAAACTATGTACACTGACCAGTGGGGTGGGCAAAACAGGAATATTAAGATTTGAGTTTTGTGCCGATATATTGTTTCGCATAGTGACTTGTGAATAAAATTGATAACAAATTTCTATTGATTGGCTTCTCTTACTTACCTTGTGATCAAGACTTTGGTCTTATCCAAAAGCAAAATAAATATTTAAAAGGCATTTTTGGCCCTATGGACTGGTATAAGCAAGGTTATAGCAACGGCAAGAAAGAAGGATCCATTTGAAATTATGGTTATGGATTGATATTTGATGTTTTGAACGAAAAAATTTTACAAAAATATAACAAATCCAAAGATTAATGTTAAAAAAGGGAAATTGGAATAGCTTCAATTTTTGAAAGAGACCCCCTTTAATAAATCTAAGAAGAACAGCAATAGCGAAGACGTGCTTTTTAAAACTGTGACAAAAAGAACATCTGCATTAACCACAGATCTCGATTTTCTGTTTCCAAAAGGAAATATCGTAAGTGAAGCGAAAAAGAAAGATTAACTCCATTTATTAAATTGTATCCCCCCGAGTTACCAGGACTTTTATAAGAACTTGACAATTGTTTCTACAGACAGAGACGTTAGCTTAGTTGAATACGTAGATGAGGATGCAGAGTGATAGTTTCATAGCAGTCTTAACTTAAAACTTGTAACTATTTTGTACTTAGAAAGTTATAATAAAAAAATGTAATAACTTGTATTTTTAATTATTGGTGTAACCAACTTACTTTTTTAAAATTATTTCTGTATCTAGAAAGCAGAAGTGATGTAAGCTACATAAAATCCAGTACATCACACATTTACAGACAAGATTAAGATCTAAGATAGAAGATATTCCACCAGATATGTTATAGCCAAAGTGTATTAGCCGTTATTTTTAATAGAAACCCGATAATAAACAAATGATTTTCTTTAATTTTTTTAACCGTGGTTTTCTCAATTATTGCAATCTGGGGTTACGCCACTTCTGCTCCCAATGCCTCAGTTCATCTAACAGTTTCGTAGTTCTTGAAAAAGTGCGGATGATTTTTTTCTAGCATTCATAAATTCTTTGAGTCTCGTCCCCAATGTAGTTGTGTACGTTTCTATTATTATCGTTGATTGTATAATTTTAAAACAAAATAAACCAAATACTTGGAACATAATAGACCGGCCCCTTTCTCTTCTTAATTTAATTAAATCAATACGTAGTTAATTCCACGCCGGCGCCGTGTAAACAAGGAATTGGCAAATAGAAAAGTGATAACAGAGTGAAATAGGTAAAATTTCTCTCCCTTCCCTCCACCTGACACATTCATATACATACAAGCTTAATCGTTGTAGACATTGGGCACGGTTTTTCTTTGCATACATAGTGTGTACAACAATTGAGCTCATGTGTTTTTGGTTAACCAGGATTAGTAGGTACATTATTTTATGCTTTATTTACTTATTAATTAATTAACGGGATTTTGTAGTTATCACCATCAAAAAACATAAAAAAGTAGTTTTGGTAATTTTCGATTTTATCAAAAACTAGAAGATATAGAACCATGCGGTTTTTTTGTGTTCGATTCACAATTGATATTTGCATGGTGCAAATTTATGCTAATTTACAATTCCGTTTCAAAACTTTAAAAACAATGGGTCTAAACTTTTTCCTCAAGTTTTTCATGAAAATTTGGACTTTGAATAGAAATTTCTCAAAAACCACTGACATGAGTAATTTAACTTAAATAGTGGATTATAGAAAAATCTTCTGGCTTTCAAATGCAGTATAATACTTTATTGTAAGCGTTGCCATTGTTTTTAAATTTTTTTTCAATTTACTTAATTTCTTCTTTAAGAGCCCTTACCTCCTAAACGGGGAGAGATAGACGCCCCCTCCGATAGTGAAAAGTGCTTGTTTTAACCCTTCTACACAATTCCTTTTCAAAATCTTGGCACCCAAGTTATCGAACTCGTACCATTACAGGGGTAAGTATATTTATGTATATGTGTGAATTAGAAAATAACTGTTTATAATGTTTTTAAATGTTTTTACATAATGTTTTGTGTTCTTTTTAATTTCTTTTCATATTAGGTTGTTTCAGCATAAGCCTGTCCCAAGATCTTCCATCTTTTCGTTCAAGTTGTTCTCGCCAGTAAAGTGTACATGCGGCCCGTTTGAGTTGTCCTCCTACATTACTCTTTGCATCTAGTGGTACCCATTCCGTAGACAGCTTCGTCCAACGGTCATCAGAGAGGTGCATAATACATATTATGTGCCTCCCATTCCCATTTAAGTTTTCGAATTATAAAACGTACATCTTTAAAATTAGTTTGCAGTTTTAAGGACGTATGGTTGATTTGTTGGTAGATGCGAACGTTTAAAATTGCTCTTTTAAACGGTTTGACCTCCGTTTCAGCATTTTTAGTAATTTACCAAATTTGGCATTGGTAGGACTTGTTTTGTTTAAAATATTTAAATTAAGAAGATGCTTAATGTTCCAGAATTGTTTCCATGCGTTTTTCATTCGATGTCTTATGTATTTTATTTCTCTATCTTTGAACGAAATAATTTGACCAATGTTAATATAGTTGTCAGCTTATTCGAGTTAGCTTAGTGCGACCGTCACTAGCCAAATCAGCATAACAACATAAAATCATAAGTTCCCACGATTGTGGGTATTGTTTTACAGACAACGGTGCATTGATGTGAATGCATGAATACGCACGCCGTTAGGTGCAGTGTTAGGGAATTTATTTTAAGTGTGGCAGTTCAATTTTATATCAAGTACAATAAAGAATTATAATTATAACGATTAAAACGAAATAAGTATTTTATTCGAAAAGTAAGTCGAACCATTGGGCCAACCCTTCAGGAAAACATGGGGATAATTTGTATGGCTAAAGGATACGACGGTGATGGTGATCGTTCCATTAGAAGGCTGCTTGCGGCTAAGCGGGAATAAAACGACACCTCCCACGCAACACGATTCCTTGGAAATCCTATTATTCGGTCGGCCTTGGGAAGTACTACAACTAAAACTTTGTACTTGTCTTTAACAGAAGATATTGCTTATAATATAGAAAGAATTGAGAAAAACTAAATGAAAGGTAAAATAAGAAGAAAACAAAATTATGTTCATTGTGTGATTGAGAAAAACTTTTCATGAAAAATTAAAAAAAAAAAATTGATATTAAATTTTAATTTAAATAAAGGTTTTGACCTTAATTTATAGACATGGCTAAACATTCTCCTGAATAGCACCGTCACACTAGTGATAGGGCGTTGTGAATAAAAAAAATAATGAAATGAAACATATACAATGATTTAAAAGTAAGTAATCGCTTTACTGCTAATCATGTGAATCATATTTTATTATTAACAGAAATCTATTTTATTATCATTATAGTGCCATGTGATATACGATGTTTTTTGTTTGATTACTTGGCGCATAGGAAAATAAATCTGATGGTTTTCTAACACGGGAACAGGTAACATACAATTTACCATGTGAGAAACATGGGTTTTCTAGATTACTACCAAAAACACTTAATGATTGTTCCTGGGACTTGTTTATGGTCATAGCAAAAGCAAGCCGCACTGGAAACTGTAGTCGTTTAAACTCAAATGGCACATCAGTCGGAATCATTGGGATGTGCGGTATAAGAAGAACCTCTCCTTTATACTTTCCTCGCGATGTTTAGTAAATTTTTTTTATCACTATCCATGTACAAATGCAAAGACGTGGTTGGTTGATTTTTCGCAACATTATATCTATTGATCTAACCTTTAATTGAAGATTGTGAGGTGGCAATGCTGGCAACTCCACATAGTTTAAAAATTCCGGTGGATAAATGTCATCATCTTGGCTAGTAGCCGAATCAACTGAATTATATATCCTCGATTCACCTGTAATTTTTTCTTGAATTTTGAAATTCAATTCATTTACATGTATGTATGTTTTTTGAAGCCAATATAGCTCGTTCGCTCAACTAATCATGGTTTCCGTAATTTTGAGAAACATCTGGAAACATCTTCTGAATAAGTTCGTCTTTTGATTGCGTTAACTGCCAAAAACTTTGAGGAAAGTTAATGCAGCCAGTCAGCATGTCTATAGGAAATTTGCAATTACCAATTTCAGCATTTTGCTGAAAGAAAAACAACAGCAAATCGACGTCAACACTTTTTTCTTCTTTTTTTTTAATTTGATATGACTTTAAGTCGAATTCTTTAAGCCGACTACGTTTTAGTTAGAAAGCGTTTTAGTTGGAAAAAAGAAAAGTGCTGTTTTTATGCTTTTTTCCCGCAGTTATTGGAATTTTTCTCGCAGTAAAAACCATCCTTGAACTTAAACGAACATTTAAAAAAAAGAGTTGGCCAAATTGGTCCAGGCGTTGTTGAGTTATGCGGTAACCAAAACATTTTGCGATTCATTTTTATATATAAGAAAATTGTAATTGGTGTATGTGAAAAAATGTCATACATAAAAATGAAGGGTTTTCATATTGTTAAAAATAAATAAATAAATTAGGTAGCGCGACAGACCGTAGAGAACCAGGGCCTAGTGACTAACAACTCTCAATCATTCCTGTGTGCGAGTACTGCTGTCAGGGATGGAGAGGGCCTAGAGTTTATATGCCGACAAGACAAGAATTACTCTTGGAGAATTTGTCAATCCCTCGCCAGACGCAGCACCCGTGAAAAACTTTAGATGGCACAGGCAGGGATCGAATCCAAGACCTCTGGCATGACAGTCCAACGCAATAACCATCATGCCACGGGTACTACCTTTCACCTTGATATGAAAATAAAAATTGAAATTGGAGTACGTGAAAAAATTTCATACACGAAAATAAAGGGTGTTTACCTTTACCTAGGTAAATTGCAAATTTGTGTATGTTGGAAAATACTCATACATATTGTGCTGTGTGTAAGTGTGCAAAAAGAAAACCAAATTATTAAATTAAAATATATATATAAAAAAAGGAAGAAGAAAACATAAGATAATAATTTCCTTTTCTTAAAAAAAAAAATAGTTTGTGCGTACCTGGTGTCTGTTAAGGTAAGCCTTTATTAATATATGTCTTTAAATAAAACGTGAAAGAAAATATTGTTTGACATAGACTGAATTGCTTAAGAAATTGTTGAATTGTCCTGAGCGGTGAGCAGATTGATAGCTCAACTGAAGGGGTTCGAGAGGGGAGTTCCAGTTGTGGAAGGGAAAGCAACTTCGACAGCCTTCCCAGCCGTACCTTCTTTCGCTAACTATTTCGAGTTTAGTCACCCAAAGACGGAAGCTGATCTTAGAGAAATTAGTAAGCTGCCTGAATATTGATACAGGGGCCAACAAAACACTACAAAAACCTTTTAGAATCATTGAAGATGATACGTTGAAACAATTGGAGGCTGTTATTGAAAGCAAAAAACAACCTTCATACCATTAAACCGAACTTAAAGATATCAAGACAAGTCAACGTTGTTCTTAATGCGGATCTTTCTGACGACGTTAGGCAGGAATTGCAGGAACTAATAGATAAGCACGAATCGCTCTTTAGACTGATTAGTATTAATGAAATAATAGATTCATGAAGAAATCAGAACTAGAATGGACAAACCCATATACACGAGAAGCTATCAGTATCCAACATCCCTACGACCTTTCGTAGAGGAAGAAATTAAGAATCACCTAGAGAAAGGGATTCTAAGACCCTCCAAATGTCCCTACAATTCCCTACTCTGGGTCGTTCCTAAAAATCCAAAAGCTAACGGTGAAAAACAATATCGAATGGTCATCGACTACGGACGCGTATCCCATACCCGATATAAACGCTTCCATCGCTAGGCTGGGAAACACTAAATATTTAAAATTTCTAGACTTGATTTCAAAATTTTAACAAAACTCAATGAAACCCCCAGGCATTCCTAAGACAGCCTTTTCCACCATGAATGAAAAGTATGAGTTCTTGAGATTGCCATTCGGTCTCAAAAACGCTCCAGCCATTTCCAACGCACAATTGATGATGTTCTTAAACCATACCTACATTAAAAAGACCCATTTCATAGAAAGAAATGTTCAAGATAGTTTGGGCACTAGATAACCTATGATCTTATTTATATGGTGCAAAACAAATACAAATATTCACCGACCACCAACCTCCAAAGGAGTATAATTGTGAATTAATTTACAAGCCAGGAAGATCAAATGTGATAGCAGATGCACTAGCGAAACTTAATATTGTTAACGACCACTCGACGGTCTCAGCAAAAGCTGAAAAAGAATATGAAGTGAACGCGTTACACAACACATCCTAAACAGAAACAACTTTCGAACAAACCTTCACTGATGGTAAATCCAAAACTAATACGGCTTTGGAACAGGTTTCCTCTTTAGGATCACAAGAAGAATCGGCTTCAACTGTATCGGCAAGTGAAACAATGCACAGAGCAAAGCAGGATTTAACGGATCTGGTTACTCATATTGAAGTGGAAGCACCTCTGAATGTTTATCGAAACCAAATAATTATCAAGGCTTAAGATAACAAAGTTGATTCGACCCGGTTACATAACACACTACTTTTCAACCCATATTTAGATATAGTTGCCCTAACAGCCGTCCTCAAGGCCAAACTAAGGCCCAATATAGTTAATTATATAAAAATTCCAGAACTCTGCATGGAACTGCTTCAGAAGGTCCATTTAGAAACCTATTCAGGCATTAAGATAACACAAAGAATGGTGGAAGATGTCACGGACGAGAATCGAGTCTGGGAACTCATTAATAAGGAGCATAGGCGAGCACATAGAAATGCTCGAGAGAACAAGGAACAACTCTTTGAATAATACTACTTCCCGAAAATGAATAGCTTAGTAACACGCTATGTAAGGTCCTGTGACATTTGCCTTAACAATAAGTACGATCGACCCCAATAGTTCAGCATACTATTCCTATTTCTAATCCCTCTTATCCTTGTAAAATATTGCACATGGATATTATGGAAATCCAGGGTGAAAACTGTATATCTTGTATCAACAAATTTTCCAAGGTTGCTAAATTATTTCACATTAAGAACAAATCCTCTCTATATCTAAGGGATAAAGTGATAAAAGTACTTTACTATTTCACAGTCCCAAGGATATTAGTTACACACAATGAAAAAAGTTTTCTCAGCCCTATAATAATTAGCTTTATCAAAATGCTCGATATAAAAATGTACCCAACACCCTTTAATCGAAACAAGGTTAACGGCCAAGTTGAAAGATTCCATTCTGAGTTTAAGAGCTGAGTTTAAAAAACTTAAACTAAGGGAGCTGATAAATATATCTGTGGATCGATACAATAATAATATTTACTCTGTCACAGGCTGACGTGTTTTTTTTACAGAAGTTCCAGGGTTAATTAGCAGAAAATGTCCAATTATAGAATAAAAGTAAATCAGGAGCTTAGAAAGAATATAGAAACAAATTTAAATAAAAAAACAATGGTATAATAAGAAGAAATCTATCCCGAAAAAGCTCAAAAAAGTTGACATAGCCACACACAATCTTCAAGAGGATGCAGGATAAACATAAGCCGCTGTATCGGAAGGAGATGGTAGCCAAAGATAATAATCCCAAATAAAAAACACTTACTTGATTAATGCAATTTAATGTAATAAAAACGTGAAACAGATACGAAATAAAATAAAAAAATGATATACAAATATACATGTTATATCTGAGCCCACTTGTGTGATCGGTAACGAAATACCCACATAAAATCTTGACTTTAAATTCAACCAAATATGAAGAAAGATAAATAAATTGTGAACAAGTACTTTGTGCCCTCTGCAATGGTGTATCGAAAATCTTGATTCTTAGTTTAATCTGAAGAAAGATACGACGTATAGCTAAAGTCTACGCCCCAACAGTGGTAAGGGGTATGATGCTTTAAGTAATGGCTATATTAAATATTGAAAAACGGTAGTTTTATTTAAGTTCTCTGACGAGAGCAAAAGCTGTCACAGCTGTAATCAAGCTGCCTGAAAAATAAAATCGTCGCACGCTAATACCTTACCCAGCTACACGAACGAATCGATATGCTTAAAGACAACGCCCATAGAAGGCAAAGGTCGATCAATTGGATCGGTTCTGCATGGAAGTGGTTGGCCGGTAACCCTGACGCAGCAGATTGGGATGAAGTGCTTAAAAACAAGAACGACATAGTCGTAAAACAATCCTTAGAATAACGAAGGAAATCACCCAAAAGTTCAACCAGGTTATTAACAGTACTGCAATCCAAACATCATTGTCTAATAGCATAAAATCATAAGTTTCCACGATCGGTGGTTATCGTATTGCGGACAACGGTGTATTGAGGTGAATGCACGAATACTATCAAAGTTACTGACAAAGCAAATCAACGGCGTGCCGTTAAGTGCAATGTTAGAGCCCGTTCACACGATCCCGAATCGGCGGTTTTGCGTATCGTCGATTTTACTGTGTAACTTAGTGTCAATCTAATTTAAATGAGAATATGCTCACGATACGGCATTTAATTGTATACGGTAAAATTACCGATTAGGTCAATTTTCTCATTCGGTTTTGTCACTGCAAATCGTTTTCGGTCGTACGGTAAAAAAACCGATTCGGCTTATGGTGGCAATGAATATATAGACAGTGCGTTCAGACGATTCGATATTTTGACCGATAGTGCGTCATTTTTCGCCTGGGCTACTGTCGAATAATTTATTGCTAGTAAATAGACATTTTTGTGTTTTACAATTTAATAATGTAATTGAAAACCGAGTACGGTGTAGGGTTGAGTAAGGTGTACGGTTAAATTACGGTACCGTCTGAACACTCTAACCGAAAGACACCGAATCGAGAAAATGTGCGATACGGTGAAAATATCGAATTGTGTGAACGGGCTCTTAGGGAATTAGTTTTAATTGCTGCAGCTCAATTTTAGATCTCGTTTTGTTTTAGTTGATTTGTTGGTAAGCCAATATTTTACATTAAGAACAAAGTTCATTGATCATAACTAAAAGCTCTTAGCGATTTAGATATTTCCCTTTTTTTTAATCATTTCTCCTCACAAATTAGTTGTATAACCGAATGGGCTGTATTTTAATAATTAAAATAATAAAAAATGAATTACATATAAAAAACAAAACAAACCAAACAAAAAAACAACACCAACTAGGACAAGACCGACGACGACGACGACTCAACTGCTACTGCACTGCACTACTGCAGTTGTTTATATTGTGACATATGCAATGCTACCTCGCTCCCCCTCTACAGGGGTAAGCTTAATGATAACATATTCTCCTTTTTATCAGGAAGAGAGGAATTATGGCTGACACCCAAATCACAAATTGAATCCGATTCGCATCCGAAGACGTTTGCAACAAGTGAATTGCGTTTTTATAACATTAATGTTAATAATGCGTAATCTAGTAGGTGTGAAACTAGACAAAGGCTGGAAAATCCTGTTTGGGTGGTTTATTGAGATATGTCGGTAAGTAGGTACCTTTTTTCAAAATTATCCACCTTTGAATAAGGAAGCAAGGAAAGAAAATCTAAGAAGGTACCACCGACCGACTGTTCAAGGAACCTAGTTCGAGATCATAAAACATGAGTAGGTTTTGATTAATTACTCCTTTTTTTTCAATTAAATTTAAAATGTAAGATTGTTAGACTACAAATATGATAAACTGGAATCTTAAATAAAACTTGTCAAATAGATTAAAAAAATGAATCTCTAGATTTTGCATTAAAAATGAGAGATGAGGAAACCGGTAGAAGGGCGGAGGAAGAGGAACGTTGGGTAAAGCTGGTCAAGTGTTTTTGTAGTCAAATTCATTGCTTGTAGTCCGTAAATAAGGATCTGTAGAATAGCAGATTCGATGATATATGTATGTACATATTTCATTCTGTCTGTACTTTGGTCTAATTGTTAAATATGTTTAGGCCTCCAGCTATTTGTGAACGCGCCAAATATATGTATACAATCTTTTACGTACTCAATTTTTTTCGTCTAACTATCTTATTTTGTGTTATTTCTCATGACTTAAGTTTTCGATTTGATTATTTGAAGTCCATAATTTTTAAACAAGACATTTTTTTATTAGCTGATTTATTTTCTGCAAGTGGTCTTTTGTTGAGTTTAAAAAAATAATCCTTTTGTTAGGGTATTGGCAGATGATGCTAACCGCTAAGATGAGGCCAAAAATTTTCGAATAAATTATAAAAACAAGCATTGGTATTTCCTAATATCAAATAACAAACAATTAAAAAAGAGTATAAAAAATGCACCACTTGGATGGGGATTGCAAATATTGCCGTGCAGAAGCTTACAAGTACGATCTTTCAAAAACTTTTGTATACAAAACTATTTTTAAATGATTAATTTAATTTGAAATGGTGCAGGGAACTAATTCTCCGAGAACCTAGTCCACTTAAAGGACTTAGTTCCCACTCAGTGAGAAAAAAATCTTTTTTAGAAAAGTGATCTTTGTTCCTACACTAGAAGAGAATCAACTCCACTTTCTTATGGGAACTTTGAAAATAATTAAAAATATGAACAGGGAACTAATTTCCAACAAAAGCTTACAAATTGTGATAACAATTATTATATTTTTTAAACTCTGATGTAGGGATATTTTCGACATCCCTACTCTAATGCGTGCGGTTGATTTATGTGTAGAGTGCATTTTGTGAAGACAGTGCGCAGTGTCGTGTGGCCATAATGCAATTATTTATAACCCATTTCACTTATGCAGAACCTGTTGGTATCTCCTAGATGTAAATTTAATAACATAGTTTTTTTCATAACATGATTGTCTTTTTCAAACTTAATATTAACAAAGTCCCATTGTGTAAGATTTGTTTTTATAATATTCGCGACATTTTTTTACTACCACGTCACCTCGTCATGATCTGTGAAATTTTTTTTTTTATTTTCGAAAGTGTTTTTGTAAATAATTTCGTTTTTCAATGTTGTTTCTTTTTCAAATTGTATTTTTTTTAGTTTTCTGTAATTTGAATTGTAAATATTTTTTATATTATTTTTGATTTTTGTTGTGTTTACACAAATGTTCATAAAAAAATAATTTTTTTGAAATCTGTACATATGTATGTACATTGTACATATGTATGTACATATACATGTACATAGGTACATTATACCTTTAGCTCATAATTTAATCTTTTTTGTTAATAAAATTTGGGGTAAAGTTTCACAGAATGACATTGCTTTTTATTCGTTTAATAAAGTAGCAAGTACATTCCATTAAATTAATTTCTCTTTCAGAGCTAACTAAAACCTCATCTTTTTTGCGGAAATAAGATCTCACCTAGCTTGAGAACTAAGGAAACATTGCTAAAGTGGATTTCGGTCTCACTGAGTGGGAACTTAGTCCCTCAGACTATGTTTCCGGGACTTGGCTCCCTGTACCATTTTTTAACAGTAGTCTTAAAAATCATTTTCTTAAATCTTGATTTTTTTTAAAATTTCATACTGCTTAAATAAAAAACAAACAAATATTTAAGAAAATATTTAATACTGAAATAGTTTGATCTTAAGAAACATTTCATCTGCTTAGTTCCTTCTATCGGACTACTCATTTTTTCCTTTCCGTAATTAAGAGGAACGTAAATCGTTTTTTAAAGAAGAGTGAAAGTAACGTTCTAGAAGTTTTGAATACTTCATTAAGTAATTTTGTGCTACTTGGGAAATAATTCCCGTATAAAGGAAGCTTTTGAGAGCGATTCCTCATTTGGAAACAACTATATACTCGAATTAACAATTAATAATTCAAATTAATGTATTTTCAAGCGTACTTTTTAAGTTAATTAATTTAAAAAGGCACTCACATCAATGTTTTTGTATACGATTGAAGGTTCTCCGGTGTTCTTTTGTGATGTGCTTCCATTATCCATTTCAATATTGCTTTCAGACATTTTGTCTAAATTTTTACGAAAAAAATTGAAATATTCAGTTAAAAGTATCTCCATAATACTTACAATCTATTTTTAGATGTATATGATGATAAAAATAAAGTCAAGATACTTTACGTATCCTTTACTTCAAGTATTATTTTGAAAAATATAAATATATAAATACGAAATTGATAAATAATTAGAATATGTTTGTAAAGATAATTTAATAACAAGAACAGAACTCTTTTGTGTATTTAATTTACTTTGGATTAAATAACCAAGAGGTATTTTAATTCGTTTTCAATTCAGATAATTTGTGAAACAGTATGAAAAAGAAAGACAAATCTCAGCTCCTAAGAGTATTTAAAATAAGTGTATTTATTTTTAGAAAATTATGAAAACACAGTCTCAACAAAAAGAAAAATAATAACAAATCAAATATACAGGGTGTACTATACCCCACAGGAGACAACAATAAGCTCCTAAGTAATTTTAAACCAAAACACTTCAGAGTAAATTTTCTACCTTCCACTTTCTTTTGGAATAATACCTGTTTTTATGATTTGTCTTATCCTTTCATAAATTAGTCCAAACATTGTCCATCTGGAAACGATGCTTCATTTTTATGTTTTTCAATAACTAGAATAAATAATTTTTAAAAATGCGAATAACGGTTTTCCCGTAATTTACTATAAAACACATTTTTGTTGGTTTTCAAGGGTTTTGTTTGTATTTTTATGCATATAATTTTTTGTATAAAAAAAAACACTTTATCAATTATTGTTTTTATATTGTTTGTAGAAGTTTAATTTGTTTAATTAATAATATTAATAAAAGGCATATTTTCTTAAATTAAATGACATTCAACATTATTAATATATATAACTAACATGGGAAAGAAAGGGTTTAAAGAATGCATGATATGTTTTACTAAGTTCTTCGAAAGCAACAAATTCGCATTGCTATCAGAGCAGCCGATCGACAAGGAGTTAAGGGTAGACCAAAAATTTTCGAGAAGGACCAGCAACGTAAATAAGCAGCTATTATCCAGTTTGTGAAAATCTTAAAAAATTTCTAGGAAAAAAAGGGCCTCTTTTCAGCCACCTCAAAATAAAGCAAAAAGCGCACAGAAAAAAACAAAAACCACAGGAACAGCAGCAAAGCAGGAGCAGAGCAAAATGAGAAGGTTACACCACCGTGAACAGGCCCAATTTTTAGAGCCCAACGACTTAGGCTCAAGTGAAAAAGCAACAACAACAATCACGACAAAAGCAACAGCAGAAGAAGCAAAATCAGCAGCAGAAACAACAACAGCAGCAGCACCACCACTAGAAACAGCCACAGCATAAGGTGATTCTAAAAACTTTCTTACTTACTTACTTTCACACCTCAAAAGTTCCTGCACAGAACTGGAGGCGCTCTTCGACAAGCCAGTGACAATCTTGAATTTAACGGGGTCAAGCTCTTTATTACAGTGGATTCCAGTCGAGAGCTTTACAGGCTACTAATTTCCTTAATCTCATCATCGCGTCAACGCAAGTTTGAAAGTCTGAGGCATATTACACTAGGTATATCAAGCAGTGTACCGGGAAAAACTAAATAGGTACGGCGAAATTCTTCAATGAACGAAATGCTAAAGATTCGGCCATACCGAAGCCAAGTGAAATATGAAGTTGCGCTACGTTAAAAGCTCACAATGAGTGAGAGTATAAGTTGTGAAATGTAAGAGAATTTAACCCAGCTTAAGTGTGTCCTTTGGGGAAATGAGCCGAAGAAAGACGAACAGTACGACGAATTCTGATAGAACATTTGTAGATCCTAACATTTCTTTCATGACTATTTTGTCAGGAAATAGAAATATGAGACAAAAAACTGCACCAACTGTTACCTCACAGTTTACCTTAGCACCAGAGGTGCAGCCACACATTGTAGCTTTGTTGTAAAACATTCAAGGTAAGCTAATACGACTGCAAAATGAGATAGAGGAGCAATGCAGAAGAGTAGATAATCTCTGCTCTTTGGTGTCTAGCGTGGAGGAATTGAAATGATGATGGGTGCTCCCCCGAAGAAGCATCATCTAGCTGTAAATGTAAACTTAATGAAAAGCAAATCTGTTTCAAATGTTGAAAGACCTAAGTCCTGATTAGTTTATGCCAAAGAAACCAAGCTAAACCACAAACATTAAATGACTCATTAAAATTATAATATCGTATAAGAAAAGCCAAGCCTTACTCCACTCAAGGGGCAGTGTCATCATCTTCACACAAAAAGGCATAAGTAATAAAGTTATACAAACCGAAAGCGAGTGTACATGATTTCAGTTTATGCGGTTAAAGCTCCGCAGGTTACTCACTTTGTTTAAGAGCTCGCGACTCTTTTCAGGGAACTAAAACTGGGCTTGGATAAAAACTAATTTTGTATGGCTGGTAATTTGAACTCCAAAAAGCTTGTGGACATCAAACCAATAATCCCAGAGGTAATAAGCCTTTTAATTTGAAAAGTCCTTACAGCGTCGAATATTGTTGTTGGCTACTGAAATGCTGATGTATTTGCTGTAAGATACCAGACTGAAAACTACAGACAAAGTAGGGCTCCACCAAACAAAAGAAACTAGACAAACACTTATAAAAGGTGGACAAAACAATAAAACTAACAAACGAAAAATTACTAAGCTTCGCCTAAAGATATGAATAATCTTGTTCTTATTCGTTTGGATTGCAAACCCTTCACGTGCAAATACGATTTATGGAAGATCTTTTGCATACTCGTATATCGTACAAAATTGAAAAAAAAAACTGTCAGTCAAACAAAAGAAAGAACTTTTGCAGGATGCAATAAGAACTGAGCTTGGAAATTTAGTTGATTTTCTAAAAAAAACGGAAACACGGTCCGACCATTTTTCAAAGATTCAGCAAAAACCGCTCGAATAATAGACTTCGATACGGAGTTGGTTGAATGTTTTTCGATTGTTTCAAGATTAAAATATATCTGGTATACCCACAAGTGCACAGAGCTGACATAATAGACTGTTTGCCAATGGCTATCAAACAGCTTTCGAAAGATGTCTTAGAAGCCCGTCAAAAGCATTACAAAATTGTTCGAAATGGGGTTTCCAGAAAAATGTCCCGCATCATAACCAATACCGATATTTTGCATAATATGTTAATATCCTCTGTTAATAAATAAATGAGTTTCGTCATCTTTAAATTCGAATTCATAACAAACTATCATGTGAATTTATGGTAGATACAACTATTCAAAACTTAAACCAGATGATTTTTGACACACCACAAAACATGTTCGTAACTCAAGAAAAAGTAGCTGCAGTTGTTCACACACTTAAAACAAGGAAGTCTAGTGGGCTCGATCAAATTAAAAATCTATATTTAAAAAGGTTGCCGAAAATCGGAATATTCTTCCTTACATTCGTCATAAATGCTTGCTTGAAAATGCAATACTTTCCTACTACTTGGAAAATAGGTAAGGTAATACCAATTCTCAAAGCCGGCAAAAACTCTGTTAGGACTGAAAGTTATAGACCAATCAGTTTACTCAGCAATATCAGCAAAATATATGAGAAAATAATTAAAAACAAAATTGCTAAAACAATAACTGATAACAACTTATATCCAAATGAACAATTTGGTTTCAGGAGATACCACAGTACATCTCATCAAGTGCTTCGTATAAGTAATTTAATTAAAAGCAATCGCTCCCAAGGTATGTCTACTGGAATGATATTGTTAGACATCGAAAAAGCGTTCGACTCAGTTTGGCACAATGCGATTATTTATAAAATGATTTCCCTCAATTTTCCACCTTATCTGTGTAAAATTGTTCAAAGTTTCCTTTCAAATAGATGTTTTATGGTACATGTAAACAGTAGTGTCTCGGAAAAAATACATTTTGATTTTGGTGTCCCTCAAGGATCTGTCCTTGGACCGACCTTGTATAACCTGTATACCTCTGACTTTCCCAAATTACCATCCTGTGAAGCAGCAATTTTTGCTGACTACACTGCAATACTTTCTTCGCATACGTTTGGTCTCAACATTGAGACGAACTTAAATAATGCGATGAGAATATTATACCAATATTACAATCGATGGAAAATCAAACTTAACTTGACAAGCTACAAGCCATCTTTTTCACAAGAAAAAGAAAAGCTTGTTATCTCCCAAGCAATAATTTGCAAATTTTGGGTAGAGCGGTTTCTTGGGACAATCAAGTGAAATATCTCGGTATCTTCCTTGATTCTAAATTAACATTCAATCACCATATTTCACAATCACTAAAAAAAAGTCAAGATAGCAACCAAACTGCTGTTCCCTTTCATTAATAGGAAGTCTTTACTTTCAATCGAGAATAAAACGATAATTTGTAAGGTTATATTTCAGGCAATTCTTTTGTACGGTTGTCCAGTATGGAAAAGCGCAGCTAAAACTCATATAAAAAAACTATAAATCGCTCAAAATAACATTTTTAAAAATGATGCTCAATCTACCCTGGCATCATTCCACCTTAGATCTCCACGTAAAGGCGAATGTCGAATTGATCGAAGATAGAATCATTAAACTAACAACAAAATTCTTTGATCGACTTGATCTTGCTGAGAACAATTTGGTTAGTGAACTTAATAATCCAATTTAAAAATTCTATTTTTTTGAATTTTTTTTTTACCTGTGATATATTTATTTATTTATTTATTTATTTGTTAATTTTTGTTTTGCTTATTTATTTTATTTTATTATTATTTATTTAGTTACTTATTTATTTATTTGTTAATTTTTGTTTTGCTTATTTATTTTATTTTATTATTATTTATTCAGTTACTTATATATTTATTTATTTATTTATTTATTTATTTACTTATTATTTTTGTTTAAATTATTTATTTATTTATATTATTTTATTCTATTTATTCAATTATTTACATTTTGTATGTAATTTTTAAAATATTTATTCATATTTATTGCTAACAAACTATCATTTATTCATTTATTGGTTCATCTGTTAACCTGATAGATTTCATACCCTTACTAGTCATTAGCTTAATGATTTTATTATATTCTTACATTAAATGGAGGTTTTTATTGTTTTTTTCTCCGGTCAAAATTAAAATTATAATTATGTAAACCTTATTGAAAATTTAGAAAACTTATATACATACTATTTTAGCTGAAAGATACATTGTATCAAATCACTATATTGTAAAATGTGCGGTAACAAACCATTGTAAAATTTAAACAAAATCAATAAACTATCTATCTATCTAAAAATGCCTTTTAATTAAATTGAAAATATTTTGTGTGTAAAAACTAATATAAAAACATAAAATCAGAATTAAGTCCATCTAATGACCATGAACGGTATATAGTAGGCCAGAGCATACAAAATCTTTTATAATTTTTGTTCAGTAGGTATATCTTAATAAATTATGTTATACAAACTTGATAATAATTTTTTTTTTTTTTATCCGATGTAAGAATCGGTACCGAGTAGTGTGGGACTCTTACCGCACTAAAACCACCGGTGAATCAGGACCAATCTATGAAAGATCGACAAATGATTTTTATTTCTTAATTTTTAAATCGCATTGGGGGAAGTTTAAGGTTATAACACTTTCCCGTAGCTTTTAGCCCATCAGCTCATGAGGCTTGGTTCTTCTTAATCTCCCAACATTGTCTCGTACATTTAATACGGTCTCCATTTCAGAGTTAGTATGACTTTGCAGTCGCTGATTGTGTGATACAGCGTGTTTCTTAACCACTTCTGTAACCATTTCAATTTGAAGGTCACGATGTAGATCGCTATTTCTTATATACCAAGGGGCATTTATTATTCCACGAAGGACCTTGCTTTGGAATTTTTGGATGGGTTCAGCATTTGTTTTCTTTGTACAGCCCCATAGTTGGATGCCATATGTCCAAACGGGTTTCAATACTTGCTTATATAACTTTAGTTTGTTCTGGATAGATAGGTCAGGGTTCTTTCCTATTAACCAGTACATTTTTCTGTACTTCAACTTTAGTTCTTCTCTTTTCTTTTTGATGTGTTCTTTCCATTTAAGCTTTGCATCCAAATTCATTCCAAGGTATTTGGCGGTATTGGAGTAAGGTACTTATGTACTGTTTATAAAAATTGGAACATTGTTTATGTTTTTGTTTGTAAAGTTTATATGCGTCGATTTTGTTTCGTTTAATTTGATACGCCATTTGTGTGTCCAATCACTAACTTTATCGACTGCATTTTGCAATTTTTGTGTAGCCTTCGTAACGGATTTATCTGGCACCAATATTGCAGTATCATCAGCAAAGGTGGCCATGATAGGGTTGATGTCCACTGGAATATCCCTTGTATATAACAGATACAGGGTTGGTCCTAGGACACTTCCTTGTGGTACACCGGCTTCAATTTTCATAAGTTCCGAGTAATTTTGGTCGTACCGTACTCTAAAGAGTCGGTTCGTAACGTAGGATTTCAGTATTTCGTAGTACTGCCTGGGGAAGTCCCAATGCAGTTTGTACTCAAGTCCCAAGTGCCAAACCTTGTCAAAAGCTTGAGCAACATCTAAGAATACAGACGAGCATACTTGTTTTTCTTCAAGTGCCTTTTCCACAACATCCGTAATTCGATGCACTTGGTCTATCGTGGAATGATTATTTCTAAATCCAAACTGATGGCTCGGAATTAGTCTTCTTTCTTCAATTATTGTGCTAAGCCTTCTCAGTAGCAGTTTTTCAAAAACTTTTGCCATGATTGGTATAAGCGATATTGGTCTGTAAGATGTAACTTCTGTTGGTGGCTTACCTTGTTTAGGTATAACAATGACTTCTGCAATTTTCCAATGATGTGGCACATATCTTAGTTTAAGGCATGCGTTTATTATAAATTGGAGTTTCTTGAAGGCTATAAGAGGCATTTATTTCAGAACCTGAGCAGTTATAAGATCGTACCCTGGTGATTTTTTGCTGGACAACTTATGTTGACACATGCTTCTTACTTCTTTGAGCGTGACAAAAGGTATTTCACATTCGTCGTTTCTGTCAACAAACTGTAAGGGATCTGTAGCTGTGCTTGCTGGGAATGGCTTGAAAACATTCGCGAGATGTTCAGCGAAGAGATCAGCCTTTTGTTTCGGGTTTCCGATCCATTTACCATTTTGAGATTTTATCGGCGGGTCTTGTGTCTGAGGTCTTTTTAGGCGCTTAGCTGCTTTCCATAAGGAGTATTCTGTAGAAGCATCCGTCGTCAGACTTTTCAGGAATCTACTTAGTGAATCATTTTTAAACTCACAGATTCTTTTTTTAATTCGTTGTTAAGACGGGTAAAAACTACCTTATCATCTGGGAATCTCGTGGATTGCCATTTTCTTCTAGCTCTTCTTTTTTCCAATATCAACTCCTTTATTTCGATAGGATATTTTATTTCTTTTTCTCTCGCATTCGAAATAGTTGGAGTACTTTCTTCTGCAGCCTGCTGCACATCAGCAATAAATTGTTCTACTTCATGATCAATTTGTTCAATTGTTTGCATAGGGGATCTTAGGTTTATAAAATTTTCAAGTTTTCTCTGAATTCGTTCCAGTTTGTTCTGTTATTCACGAGCTTGGGATTACTTTTTTCTATTTCTGTTTCGCTCAGTGATAAAATTACTGGAGTATGATCTGATGATAAATCGTAATTACCTTCGACACTTATATGATTTCGTTTAATACCTTTAACTACGAAAAAGTCTATAAGGTCTGGTATTTTGTTAGTATCAGATGGCCAATATGTTGGCGAACCAGAAGAATAAAATTCGCAGTTGTATTTTCGGCCTGATTGGTATAGCCGTTTACCTTTTGTTGTTATGAGCCTAGATCCCCATTGGGTGTGTTAAGCATTGAAGTCGCCACCAACAAGGAAGTTATGTCCTAACAAATGTAGGAGTTCTGCATAGTCTTCTTCAGTTGGAGAGCGCCTCGGAGGGCAGTATATAGCTGCTATTTTGAATTCTTTCTTTGTTATACCAATACTAATTGTTGTTACTTGCATGTTTTCTTCAGTAAACTTTGGTTCTTCACAGTGTGTTAAGCACTTTTTTATAAGAATTGCTGATCCTCCCCTAGCTTTGTCAGCTGGGTGCGGAGCGTGATAACATGTATAGTTTGGTAATTTATTACCAAGACTTTGTTCAATAGCGAGGTGGGTTTCGGACACCAAACAAATGTCTATATGCTCTATGTCTAAAAAGATCTTTAGTTCTGATACATGCTGTAAAAGACCGTTTGCATTCCATGTTGCGATTTTGAGTGTTCTGTCCATCATTGTTTTTTAAGAGCGACTTCTTCGCTTAGCTGTTTTATGTTTAAATCTTGTTGGTCAATCCTTTTCAGGATGAGTTCCAGCATTTCTTTTATAGAAGTTTCCTCATTCTTCCGCACATTTTTTACAATCTGGGAATAGCATTTATTTTCATCACTTTTGCTTAGTGCAATTGCTTTTCCCGGTTGATTTTTAGTAATGTTATCGACCGTTACTTTTTTGCTTTCAACTACTGGTTTTGTGATGGTTGAGTTTCTAAACTTGTTCCCAGTTTTGTTTTTTCTTTTTGTGTCTTGGAACTTTTTTGCTACTAGACATCCTCTGTAACTTGCAGGATGATTGCCTTGACAATTAACACATTTCGCTTTCTGTTCTCTGCCCATGGGACAGTTTTTAGTTGCATGTCTGCCTTCGCATTTAACACAAGCGAACTCGCGATTGCAGTATTTTTGTGTATGCCCAAAGGCTCGACAGCGCTTACATTGTGGAACAGTTTTCGACTTTCGCAGTGGTTCAATTTTGAACACTATGCCCATAATTGATTTAATACTGTAAATCTTATCGAGACTTTCTTTATTTTCAAACGTGAGCATAAATAAAGGTAGAGATCTCTTTTTTGTCGTTGATACCCCAGTGGAGTCTTTTACTATCTCATTTTTAATAAGATTATTGGCATCGAGAGCTTGAAAGCCTTTTTGTATAAGGTTTTCGACAATTTCTTTGGCAACACATGAAGAGTGAATGCCTCTTGCTACTACTTTTATCGATCTTGTAGCTTTATTTTCGTACGATATTTGTTCAATTCTTCAGTGACAGATCTATACGCATCGGCGTCTTCAACAATGACTTTCCAATTGTCTTTATTGTATGATGTATATTTACATGCCTTATTCGTGCATTTTTCTACTATGCTCTTTAGCTCGCCAAACATTGCCAAACCGGAAATCATAATTGGAGGTGGGGCAGTTTGTCTGGTACCTTTAACGTGAGGCTTATTTTGGGGTAAATCTCTTATTTCTTTATTGGATGCTCTCATTATTGTTGCAGTATCTGGTTTTTGCACCTGTTTGCTGACATTTTATAACAGCCTCTGGGCTACTCTCTGCTTTTCGTTTCTTTGATAATAAAATTTGATAATAAAATGATACTTTAAATAAATAAAACAATGTCATATATTTTGCACCTTTATTTCTTTGCTTACCATTTTCGTTTGCGTTTAAGTCAATAACTATCCTAGTAGGTAAGTGTTGTTTACCAACAACTTATATAAAACTTATATCAATATTTATTTCGCAGATGTTCCTTGAGGTGATACTTAAATTCAAGCAAATGCAAAAATGTTTCGATTTGCTGCAAAAGTTAAGGTTAAGAATGCCTAAGATTTTCTAAGCTTAAGAAAAGAAAAAGTAATGGGGTGACTTTCCATTACCGCAGAACGAATTTCCTTCTGATTTTTATTTACAGTTAGGAAGGGGTTTCAATAGAACATGTTTTAAATATTAAAGCGAGGAAAACCCCTTAAGTCATAGAAAAAAATATTTTCTTTTTCGGAATTAATATTACTTTTTTGTATTTGATCATTAAAATCGAAGAAATACCCAACAAAAAAAAACAAATATGGCAACACTGAAATGTCAAATCTTTTTGCGTGTTTTGTATGTAAAAAAGTGAACTTTGAAAATTAATTTAAAATAGAAATAAATGTTTCCTCGCTCTAATATTGTTATAATTATTATTTATTTGCGTAAATCTATCAAATAAAAAAACGGCGAGTCGAGATTCGTGCTGCGGTAATGGAAAGTTGAGCCAAAGTAATGACTCTTCAGCAATTTATTAAAAAAAAGTACAGTACATTATTGCAATTAATTTTAAGTGAGAATCGTCTCATTGCACCAAACTTAGGTTTAACTTTGTTGTAGCAATGTGCATACGACCTTACTCATTTCACTACGATAAGCTAGATGGCGCTTTAATGAATTCAATATTTTTTAAGGAGTTTGACAGGTTGTGATTGAAAGGCAATTGTCTGCTTTTCAGCTGTGTTCTGTTAATTCATGTCCGCCCGAGTCAATTCATCAGTGTAGAAAAATAACTTTTCCTAAAATTTTGTATAAAGAGCAAAATTTTTTAAGTTAAAACAAAAATATTCCATTTACGTTAAATTAACATTAATTAAATCTGAACTGAACCAAGCGAGCTGTAGTATGTCGCAAACATCTGATAAAATTGTAAGTTTGAGTTTGTCTAGATTTGTAATATCTGCATATTCATCGACAACGACCGGCTGTTCAGTATTCAGTCCATTAGAGCAACGATATATATTTTTGTTTTGCATGAAATGATTATATATATTTTATTTGTCTATTACTTGAGCTGTCGCAAATCAAACAAACATGTCTTGGATCAATTTTAAGTCCAAGAATTGTTTTTTTTTTTTTTTTAACTAATGAAAAATATTAAATAAAAACAAATGCACTTTCTGATCTACTACCATATTTACTTATTCATTGAATCTACTTTTTTCCTTTGCGTTGCTGAAATCTGCTTTTCTATCCAGATAAATTTATATTAGTAAATGCTGCAATGTTTCAGAATTTGAATTATCGGAGTATTTCTTATATAATGCCGGTATATCCATACAAAATATTTAATTTAAGGTATAAAATGTGTTTTTGCTGGAAACAATGCAATATAAAAGATTGAGCCGCTTTTTTACTTTGAAAATAATTATCAATGGTAAAAGTCACTTAAAGACCTGCCAAATTATTGTTAATGAGTTGCATGTATTATTTCTATTGGCTTGAACAAAGAAAATATTTTAAAGCGAAATCGTTGGTACTTGCTTGTTTTTTTCTTTGGATTTGGATAATTATGGCTGCGTTCGTAATTGCCGGCTTTGTTGCCAATAGCCTGAAGAAAATCTACTCGAAAAGTTTATAAACACAATTAGGTCTGCATGCGTAAATTCATCATACTTTCATTAAAATTAATTGATAAAAAAAAACGTTGACAAACTGAGCCACATAAATTATTTGTTAGAAGCTTTTGATTCCATACGTTTAAATAATGGCTATTAACAAAATATTTTAAAGCTTATTGTTCTTAACTTTGTGGAAGAAACCGACAAAAAGTTAAAAACTGAAGAAAAGTAAAATTTTGTTGAATACCTATGAAACTTTTAGTACGACATAGGTTATAGATCCTTACACGCACAAAATAATTGTGCAAACAGTGCACAATATTATTGGCTATGCGCGCCAGACGGTTCAATATTTTATGCAATAATTTAGTTGAAAGCTGACACTTGTGTCGTGTAGAAAACATGCTGAGTGATCCTTTCTTTATAGATGCTGCTTTGCAACGTAAGTTTTTAAGAAACTGCATCGCGTTATCGCGGCAAAATAACACTATGTCAACTGCACTCCTTTTTTCAGAATCCAAATTTTGTTTAAATTCTTTTTTATAATTGGTGCGGAAGAATTTACATTTTTGTAGTACTTGCTGTTTATCAGCTTCGAGATTTCTTTCACTGTATTTTGAAAGTATGTTTTTCATACTGTTCACTTTTTACTTGCGACATAGGAATATGTATAAGGCAAGTATTGCATTCGTAAAAAAAGTTCAACTCGCTATTTTAATCAAACATCACCTTAAAATAATACAGAAGTATACAAAAGTGGGTCCCCCGATTCCGTCTGTCTTTCTCTCCCCTACAGCCCAAACTATTCGGTCGATTGACTTCAAATTTTGAAATAACGGTTTGAGCCGATTCGCGTTAGACGTTTTTTTTCATTTTTTTAAAGACTACAGATAACATTAGTCCCAAACAAATTTGTTGGCCAAGTCTCCATACAAATTTATTGGTCAAGAATAGAAAATTCAAATCTTCTCAAAAACAAACCGATACATTTTTTAAATTTTCACTAACATTTTTTTATTCATCTTTTAATATAAAAAAAAATATTTTTGTATTGCTCCGTTATTTCTTTTCCGTTTTAAGTTTTATCAAAAATCAATCAACCAATTTCAAAAATGCGTTTTTCCGCACAAGCTTGTACACTGTCTCATTACTATCTGGAGATCAAAAATGTCATTGTTTTTATTTTTGATTTTTTTTTTCGAAATTCGATGCATAGTATTTGGTCTTTATATTCCACAAAATCTGCAGTGTTTTTTCAACGTCAGTTTTGCCCGCGGAGGTTCTTACTCTTAAAATTTCAAAATTCAATGAAAAAATATTGTGCAATTGTACACACAGACGATACAATTTTTTATATTGTGCAATATTCATTGTAAATATTTACTTAAAATAAATATCAAAAGGGTTTTGATTTTCATCATGTCTTGGAACATCCGGAAAACGGACATAGAGCAAAAGGTACTCATAGGGCATTCCGACATTTGGACATATGTACGAACGTATGGGCGTACGAAAGTACTTACACAGGTACACACAGACATTTCTCTAAAAATCTTTGTTTAAAATCTTGAAACGTCGAAAAATGTCACCATTTTCAATTCGAAGACATTTAAAACAAATGTCATCTTAACCGCGAATTAATTGTAGTTTTACTACTAACAACTGTTGACATACTCCTGCAGGCCTTATGCTATTTGTTTACTTTTATGAATGCAATTTTGGCAGTATTTCGAAAGTTTTAATTACGAACTCAGTTTAGATTATTATTATTATTTTATTATTATTATTATTATTATTATTATTTTTATTATTATTAATATTATTATAACTTCTTTATTTTTTTAATTTAATTTTGTATAAAGTTCATTAAAGAATACGGTCATGGCTATTCTGCCGTCTACCGGGAACTTTTTGAGTTGAAAATTAAAAAATTAAGATTAGGTAGGATAAAAATTACATTAAAATAGTTATATATTAAATATTTCTCTTATTCCTTAATCATATTGAGCAAATTAGAGTTAACTGGTCTAGGTTCTAAATCCATTACATTCTAGTTTAAGTGAATATGTCTTAATTCATATGCGTCCAGTTTATGAGTTTGGTTTGCTTTTTTTAATAGTCTGCAATTATTGTCAAAAGATGTAATGGTGTGTGGATCTTCATTATTTGGATCATAAATGTGGGCTGCAATTACTTTCTCTGCCTCTTTCTTTTTGTTGGTCTAAAATGTTCGTTAAATCTTTTTTTAGTCGCTTTCTTCGTTTTCCAATATATTTTTTGTCACAGTTGGTGCAAGAGATTTCCTAAATGCCACTGCATCGATTAGTTGTCTTTAGTTGAACCCAAACTTCACTTAGGTTTGATGTTATTGGTTTAAACTATGTTTCTCTCAGCTTTTTGAAAGATATGTATAACTTTGTTGGTGACATCGGTGTTTATGTGTGCATATTTTTGATCAAAAAATGTACTAATAATGTTTCGTTTTAGCCTTATTGAATATTTTTTGACTCAATGTTCTACTATAGACTTTTCATACCAATTAACATTACCCATGTGTAACATTGGTTGGTACTCTTACATATAAATATCAAATGATAAAGGGAGAGGGCTAATCTATGCCCATTGAATGAAAAGCAGAAAGTTTTTGGCTATATAGGCAATAGAAATTTATAGTTATGTAGCGATCTGTCGATGTAAATTTCCTGTATATTTTTTTGAAATTCCCATGTCATGTGCTTGATCTTCTTTCTCATGAGTAAATTGAATGCTGTGAAATCTGTTGTTGATAAACTCAAGTACTTGTTCAGTTTCGGTCTTTCAAACTACTGCAAAAGTATCATCCACATATCTATGCATATATATATAGTTACATATATATGTAAATAGATCTATAGAACTTCAGTTTATTAACAACAAATTTCACAGCATTCAATTCGAGATAATTAAGACCTACTTTTAACAGTCAAAACACAACAATCAAAATCAAGAAGAAACCTATACGGTTTAATATAAAGCTTTTTGTTCATTTAAATTCTTTGAATTTTCAAACAAAAAATTATTAAAATCTGTATTTTATTGCAGATTACCAATGCTTCTATGCAACGTGCAAGGATCTGAGATAAATAATTATGATCTCAAAGAAATTACAAAAAGAAGCCTTTATGAGCGTTTAAGACATACAAAAATAACAACAACCGCATATAAAATGATAACATATATAAATGTTACAACTTTTTAAAAACTGATGTATCTCTTTAAATTTTGCATCACAATAATTGTTGCGAAAATAATTTATAAAACTCTTATTAAAAACATTATCTAGATCGAATAAGGAACAAAATTAATGGGTCAGAAATTCATCCAAACATTAATAGAATATCCTTCCTTTTTTCAATATAGAATACCGGTCATTGTTATAATAATACTTGATTCTTGAATGTTTAAAATGTTGTGATAAAACAGAAAAAAACCTTCTTTTACTAATGATGACATTCGTACATCAAGAAATTGTCTTCCATGAACCATGGAAAATTAAAATGTATTTTATCTTAAAAAAAAAATAATTTGTGTGTGTTGCGAACCCAATAATATTTAATATTTAAAGTATTTATTAAAGATAAATACTTGTGTCTCATTAAATTTTGTGCACTACGTAAATAAATTCTTTACTATCAAATGCATACCACATAATTATTCTCTATCAGCAAAATTATTTGTTTTTCTAAGAATCAAATTATCCTTTAACAACTTTAAATATGTATGTGTTAGCCTCACTCCAAGAAAATAATCATAATTGGAATATTAAATATAGAAGAAACAATTTAATTGCAATTTTTTTACTGCGGCAGTGTACTCGTAGGTGTGAATAGGAAGATAAACAAGACCTTTTGAAAGAGTAGATACATATGTGTATAGTATGCAGTGCCCTGTGCATTTTCATTTACCTTGTCCGGCCCTGGTTTTTCGTGTTATCATACTTGCATCCTCTTTATTAGACTACATACTAGTTAACTTTATTTTTGTTGTTTGAAAAAATCTTTAAAAGAGAAAAGCAGAAAGAAATGGAATTAACATAACCTAACTTTTTTAAGCTAACAAAAATACTTGTCTGTATTTGAAATTGATATTAACATAACACTTGCACTGAGAGGACCTGGCACTGAGAGATTCTGTCATGCGATGCGTAGTGCATCTAGTCAATAAGCAGCTCAGTCAATGCTCAATACTCTTTGGCATTATTTCTCTCTTTCATCATTAGGAAGGAACCAACAACTAAGTTATTTTTATGATCGGTTGACGTCCGTAAAACACGTCACTCCACCATGTAATAATCACTTTGTTGCTGATTAATTCGAACGCTACATTACAAATATTTGTTAGTAGCTGTTCAAAATTTTCGATAATTCTGCCACTATTTACCAATTACAATGTTCGCTACATTTGGTAAAATTGGCAAACATTACAATGACAGAAGTTGCTCATGAAAAGCTTTTCTGTTATTTTTAAGTTTTTTTCTTTTACGTTGCACAATATATTAGAAAGCAAAACGTTAAAAATTATTAAGTAATTTCCATTTGCAGTGTAGTTTTAGAAAGCATTGCGAGCTGTTTAGCTAAGATATAATGATGACGATTGTTGATTTGGAAACAATGCTTTACAAAAAACGCAATGTTGTTTACGCATTTTTTCGTCATCGGATTTGTTTACTATTTAAAAATTCGGTAAATAAATTACTTTTCAAAAAATAACGCACATAAGTAATCGTGTTACATTAAGTTTCGTAAGGGAAAATATAATAAAAAAAAGAATAGAATTTAGCAAAAGAGTGAAAGTTCAAATATAAATAATGAATTGCCTCATTTATACATATTTAATATTCAGGAAATTGAAGATATCTCAGACTTCTTAAATAACGTTACATTAGAATGAATTAAACTGTTGTGTAAAATGTTTAAATTTTTGAATCGGAGAACGAATGTGGATGGACCAGTTGTGGATGATTTCGTTAACTCGATTAAAGGATTTTTTTGTTAAATGTTATGAAAAATGATCATATAACTACGCAAACATTTATTTTTATTTGTTCTGTTTTCTCTTTTAAAATTAAATTGATTAGTTTCAATTAAAGAAATATTCTTCACAATTTTTCTAAAAAGGATTAAATAATATTCTTTGTCGATTTGTTCCGCACTCAATTTTTAATTGCAATTTTCGAAACCTCATTTTCAAACGATATAAACTCAATTCTTGTTAGTTTGTAGAACAAAGTATTTAATTTAGCTATTTTTTCATTCTCAAACGTTTGATAATTGTTAAACAGATTTATCAAAGCTCTTATGGTCAAATATTCTAGTATGGTTGATTCAATAAATGCAAGCAAATCGAATGGAATAGAAGCCTATGAAAAAAATTCTTACTTGAAAAATATCAATCTCGTGCACGTGATTAACATCTTGACAATTCCACGAAAAGGCGTAATCAAATTAACCCTTTTCGAGTCCTTTGCATGAAGTATATAGGTATTTTTCCAGAATAACCGTATAAATATTAATTCGAATAATGTGCAGGTTAAGTACCCTTGGAGTAATGCTAGAGGTATTGGGTTCAAGCCCTGCCTGTGGCATCTAAAGTATTTTCACGGGTACTGCCTCTTGCGAGAATTTGATTTTTGTTGTTTATATTGTTTTCCATTTCATAGTTATAAACTATCAATCCGTCAAATTTGTTGAATGACCATTTGACCCTTCATTCATTAGAAACGCAAATTATATACTGATCGATCGGAAATCAGAAAAATCTTTTTTTTTTGAGAAACTTTCTTTCACATAATTGTAATGACAGATTTTTGTCAGTAAACATTTTTGGTGGATTGGTTTTAAAATTGAAAACCAATGATAGCTATAATTGACGCCTATAAAGGACCTGCCAAAAAAATTCCATAATTGGTTTCAATGATAAAAACCAATGATAGCTATAATTATCCCCTTATTATTCAGTTTTTGTTTTATTTCGACTTTGATTGTTTCTTTTATTTGTGTGCATACTATGTTGTAAGTAACTTCTATCTTTATATATATACAAATTAACAAATTGCTTAGTTTTAAAATTCAAATTAAATAATGCTTACAACACAATTTTTATTATTTATTATATGGGCATTTCCACAGTATTTTTAACTTTCATGTTACCGCAGTATATTAAGCCTTAGAAATGAAATTGGCACTTTCTAAGTGGATAGATTTTCGTATCATGACTTATTTCAATTATATAACCTACTTTTGACTTTATTGGATTAAAATTTTTAATTAAAATTAATAAAAAATAGGCTTAAATATTGCAAATTTCAAGCGTACCAGATGCAAATTTATTAAGTTTTATAAACAAAAAACATTTCAACGACCTTTGACCCAACTTAACATCATTAACTTATAATTATTTATAATATACACTGATAGAAAAACCTCGAAACAAAGGTGTGCTACCATTTAAAAAATAGTACAAAGCAATTAAACTAGAGTACCTCCGTTTTTACAAATATTAAAATCTGATCTTTTTCTCTATATAACTTTCTCAACGATCAATTCTGGTAGTATTTTATAGGCTTAAATTATTCTCTATCAATCAATAAATCAATTAAAATTTAATTGGATCATGTGCCTCTATTTAAAAATAAATATTGTCATTTTAAAGCTTAAAATTGAAAACGTGATTGGTATAGAATATGTGATTTTTTTAGCGGCACACCTATCGATAAGATCTTACAGAAAAATAAATGATTGTGAATGATAATTTTACGAATAATCAATAGTAAGAAAAAGCCGTTGATCGAAATTTTTAAGTTTCAAAGTTTGTACGATCAAATTTTTGTATGAAATGAGGGTTTTTCATTGAATGTACACGTGTCCACTGCACTGCACAGAACTGAAGATATTTATTAACGATGTTTCAAAATGAATCACGCAAGTATTTTCTTGTTATTTAGATGATAAACAACCAAGAAAATGTTTGTTTATAGATGTGCCTCAAAATAAAAAAAAAAATATTTCAATTGTTGAAAATGAAAGATTCTGTGGAAATGCCTATATATTTATTTAATTATTCAGTATATTTAAAAGAGTGCTGATTTTATTTAAGTTCTTTATGATTCGTATGCAAGCATGCAATTAAATATGGTTTTTAGATTATTGTTTTGATTATTAGGGCTCGGATCAATTCAAAATCACTACAAATACTAGTAGTGTTGTTGTACTTTAAATTAATTTTTAAATTAACCTTTTACAGTGAATTATCTTAGATTTGTGTCTAATTATTACAATATTCATTGGCTAAGAGCGAGTTTTTTAGCCGCTTACATCCCTACTGTTTCTAACAGGCCAGCTGTTTTGTCACCAATGTATGTGAGGATTTTAATCCTGTCAAATTTAGTATTCATGTGTATAGCTTGGTGTAATTATACTTTACCCACCATACCTCGCCATACACATACATATATCAGGAATGATGTTGCTTTTAAGCTCTTGCCACAACATGGTCTATACACCAAACCATTCTTCAATTTTATTTAGTTTAAATTTTCAGTGAATAAGAACATTATTTTCTGTTGTTTCCCTTATATGTAGTAGCCGATATCTAAACAGACTGTCAACTTCTCGCGAATTTCGGCAGAAACCCTATTGACTTCTGACCTTGATAAATACACTATTAGCACAAATAATCATATGCAGATGTCTCATCCAAATACAAAAAAAAAGGACCGAAGACATCTTATAAGTTTACATATCTACAAAAATTGAAGAATCGAGAGCGATTACTTACAAAGTTTAAACGACACCAAAAGTAAGAACTAAATAATATAAATTTCTTCAATGAATTTCTATTTGTCGTAAAAATGTAGCACAAAGAATTTTAAATATCTCTTATTCTCTCAGGGTTATTTCGCTTGCTGCACTCCTTTTCCTTGATTTGTTTACTTTGTGGTCCTTTTGTTGTGTGGATATCGTTAATGTATTCCTCTATAAATTCTCTGGGGCGTCTGTTTGGCTGGATAATTCTATTTTTATTGCATTTTGAAGATATCTACCACGTAATTGCTATCAAGGGTTTTGGAATTTGCTTACAGAATACCCCAAGAATCCGACGTGAGCTGGATATGTCGAAGCATATAATGCATTTATCAGAAAGATTGGCTGCAGCTTTAGTAGCTTGAAGTATGGCAAATACTTCTGCTGTAAAGCCCGAGGCAAAGTCTGGGAGAATACCAATGCTTATAGTTGATCCGTTTTCATCAGTCACCGCATAAGATGTGGTGTCCGGAGCTTTAGAGCCATCGGTGAAGATAAATCTCCATCCGTCAGATCTTAAGTCAGAGGCGATATTAAATAAAGTTGACGATATGTGCTGTTTGCTGTTTTTAATTTTTTATATTTTGTTAGATCCAATATCAGCGATTCAGGATTGATGAACCATGGCGGGTAGCGTGGGGCGATGAGTCGTTCTCTTTTGGTTGGCAGATTGTTAAGCCTTGATTCTTTAAGAATTGTACCGATGGTGGATGGAATACGTTTAGTTAGTTTTTGATTCGTTGTTTTTCTGATGTCGTGTTTTGGTATTCTTAAAGTTAGTGCGTCTCTTCGTACTTCGATGCTGGGGAGGCCTGCTTCAGTGAGGATATTTTTGTTGCAGTTGTTGGTAAGGTGTTCATGCTTCTTCTAGCTGCTGTGTGGTAGATGAGTTTTATGTTTAAAGCATACTCTTGGCAGTGACCATATATAAACAGCCCATAATCAATTTTACTTCGAACTAAAGTTTTGGTTATGTTTTAAAGGGTGTTAATATGTAGATTGCTTTTATTTGTTGCTAAATATCTTATTATATTAGTTCGTGCAGCTAGGGATTTCTTAAGATCTAAACAATATTATTTCCAAGAATATTTACAGTTACATATCAATCCTAAAATACTTAAGTTACTAACATTATTTGTCATAGTGCTGCTTATGTAAGGTTAGGTTGTTGACAATTATGTTTGCGACATACATGAAGCAGTTTACATTTTTTAATTAAAAATTTTGCACCTGGTTTTTTTGACCATTCAATTATATCTTCTAATGCGATTTGAAATAAACATTTACATTTATTTAGGTCATTAGTTTTGCATAAAATATAAATATCATCTGCATAGCTGCAATGATCTAAAAGCTGAAAAGCTAAATATTGCGTTCATATCATCGAAGGCAATAAGAAACAGTATTACCGAGAGAGGTGATCCCTGGGGAATACCGTTATAAAGTGGGTAGCTGGAAGAGTAGACGTTATTGGTTTTTAATACAAATTTTAAGTTTGTTAAAAATGATTTTATATACGTATATTCTGCTTACAACACCCCACTTTATGTACTTATTTAATAATATAAAATAATATAATATGTGGACCTATACGATCGAAAGCTTTTTCGAAATCAAGAGATAGTATGAAAATATGTTTTTTGGTTAAAAGAGCATTTGAAATGGCATGGTCGATGTGAAGCAAAGCGTCAATGCAACCTCTTTGGGCCTTAAACGCAACTTGATCGAGGCTAATAATATTATTAGTTTCAGCGAAACACAACAAACTTTTTGAGCCAAGACCCCAGGCCAAGAATCTTAGCCATACATGAGATTAGTGAGATGGGTCTATAACCATTAACGTTGTTTATGTTTTTGTATGGTTTTAGCAGTGGAATTAGTGTAGCTTATTTCTAACAGTCTGGTTATAGCAGACGGGAGATTTTCCAACATGGGATATTATATCCCTTCTCTGCCTGTTTTTTTACCTTCAAGCTTGCTAAAACGACTTAGGAGTCTTAGATTAGAAATTTCAGATAGTTTGAAGTTTGACTTAGAGTTTCCGTATTGGTCAGTTATGGTTCAGTACGTTAATTGTATGAATTTTTCTCTAGCTTAAAACATCTTAATAAGATTCTGTTAATACAAATGTAATACAAAATAAAAAACATTTGAAAATTTGTACCGGGTGTCAATGGGAATCTGCAAGTGTGGATCTCTTTTTTTACTTGTTAAGCTTGGTTGCTTATTCATACAAGTATATTTAGTACCACATGTCATAATTAATACACAATGATTTTGAAAATGTATAGACTAGTCTGATCATTTTTTTTTTAAATACACCATTAAATTTATTTTTAAAGCTGATTCGGGTGCAATCACCAGAAGGAATAAAAAGATTTGAAATTGGAATGGATACCACTATAAAAGATCTTTACGAAACGATACAAAAATCGATGGGAATTGATGCAGAATTTGGTCTCTTTAAAGAACGAAACTTTACCAAAGAGGTTAGTATTTTTAATAGTCTTTTTTATTTTAAATAAAGTGTTTTACTGTTCCAGTTAAGTTCCAATCTCTCACAAACAATTAGTTTATTCAATTTTAATCATGGTGACATGATTTACCTGAAACCAATGGCTGGGACAACAAGGGTAGGTTCTAGAATACTGTAAAAAAAACTCAATTTAATTGTACAAATTAATAGAGATCCAGTACAAGCACCCCGCCTCAAACTTTTAATGATGGAAACAATTCTAATGCAACATTAAATCCAAAAAAGAACGTCGAAATAAAAGAAGATGATGTTGATCTTACACTAGCTAAAGAAGATGGTAGAATACAACGTGGTCGCGACAGTAAATTGTAAGCCAAATTAATAATTATTAACAAGTAAGTAACTTTATGTTTAATTTTCAATAGATGTCGCCATAATATGAATGGATGTTGTGTACACTGTTCTCCAATAGAACCATACGATGATACATACCTTAAAGAACAAAACATCAAACATTTGTCTTTTCATTCATATATCAGAAAGCAGACGTCTGGGGTTGATCGCGGAAAATACATTACTATTGATGATATAAGTTGTAAAATAAAACCAGGTTGTAGGGAACATCCGCCTTGGCCTAAAGGAATCTGTTCAAAATGTCAGCCATCAGCTATTACTTTGAATAGGCAAATTTATCGTCATGTTGACAATGTAATGTTTGAAAACACAACAATTGTAGAGCGTTTTCTTAATTATTGGCGTTCCACTGGCCATCAGAGAATGGGGTTTTTATATGGTATTTATGAATCTCACACTGATGTGCCCCTCGGTATAAGAGCAAAAGTAGCTGCTATTTACGAACCACCTCAAGAATCGACTAGGAACTCCATTAAGTTACTGAAGGATGAAAGTATGGAGGACGTTGATGCTGTTGCCAAAGCTTTGGGATTACAAAAAGTAATTATCTTTAAATAAAATAATAATGAAAAATCATAGTGACAATATGTGTTATTTAGATTGGTTGGATTTTTACTGATCTTATAGCCGAAGATCCTGCAGTTGGTACTGTAAAACATATTCGAGGCATTGAGACTCACTTTCTTACAGCACAAGAATGCATAATGGCTGGCCAGTTGCAGAATAATCATCCAAATCCTTGCAAATATTCGTCAAATGGTGTTTTTGGATCAAAGTTTATAACTATTTGTGTTACAGGTAATAAGATTGTATGAAACCGCTTAAGTAAATGATGTTATAGTAATTAATTTTTTTGCCATAAAAAAGGTGATCATTCAAAACAAGTACACATGGAAGGCTACGCTGTTTCTGCCCAATGTATGGCTTTAGTAAGAGATGATTGTTTAGTACCAACTAAAGATGCACCCGAACTCGGATATATACGTGAATCTACAGATAAGCAGTATGTCCCTGACGTTTACTATAAGGTGAGCCGTTTTTAATATATTTATACATAACTCATAAACTGGTTTGAGGTTTAATACAATATTTATGAGCAAAAAAGTTATTATTATATCGATATATTTCAATTTAGTCATATATTCATAAGTCGTTTTTTATTGGCAAATGAATAAGCTGCATCACAAAATTTAAAACGGAGAACATACATTCGGCAGTTAGAATCTTTTAGTGAAGATAGAGAAGTAAGGAAGTGCCAAAAGAAATAAATATTGGTGTGTTTTTTTTTTCTATTTTGTGCTCCCTCTGCACAGACTCTATTTATAATGTTCCGTAAACAATTTTATTCACTTTCACGTTAATTAAAAGCAATGTAATGATATAAAAAGCTAAAATATCAATTATAACTCCTTCCGTCTATATACATTTAAAAAAAAACATAGCAAATAACAAACTATGCGCTTTGCGTATTTTCTTTCTGAAATCATAAGAAAATGCGAAATTTGCACATTGGATAGCTTGTGTCGCTTCAAAAACATTTTATAAATAACTACAAGGTATTTAAAAAACACGATGAAAGAATCTTAAAATTTCAAAAACACAATATTTTCTCTCTGGTGAATTACTGTTTTCGTCAAAACACTCTTGACCAAAAGTTAGTAAATATGCTGAGACGTACTTTTTTTACTACTGCCACCAGCATTCCTGTTGGAGCATGCTGGTGTTGTTATCAGGTTATTAGCGATGGTATGAATAAGCTTACAATACTCCGATCTTGATCATTTCAAAATAACATTTCATACAGTCTTTGGTATCTTGCGACCAACACGGTAAGGGAACAGAAACTTAATTAAAGTGAAAAACAAAATGAATAAATTTAAATAAAAAATTGTAAATTTTTAAATTTGTCTTTTAATTGGGAGAATAAAATAACTTTTTTATTAACTGGTGAACAAACCCATATCTGAAGCAGTCGAAAACGGGTTCCCTAAAAACAAACGAAGAGATGAATAATAAAAAGGAGGACAAATGTTGAATGAATAGTGTAAAAACCAGTACAAGTAAAACCTGCAAAATAAAGGAAAAAAAGACAGACAGGTGATAAAATAAAAGAAAGATGGAATAACCTTTAAATCATCTGTAAAACATATGGTACTGCTGGACTAATATCTACAAATAAAATAAAAGGTAGATAGAAACAACTATAAACCATCTGTTACACAAATGGAAGAAAATAAAGTCAACTATCAAATCATCTTTAAAGTATCAGTTGCTATACATTTTTCTTACAGATGTTAAAAATATTTGTAATTTCTAAGATAAAATGTACTGCTTAACAATATCTTATATTTATCTAATATAAAAGTAATAGCAAATGTCAACAGATAAATAAACAATAATAAAATAAATACAAAACTCCCTGGTAAATGAAATTCAAATAAACTACTACGGGAAATGTGACACTAAATATATTTATATATTATATCGACACCCACTTGTGCTCCAACAAATAATAAATGAACAAAAGCCCACACAAAATCTAGAATTCAAATTCAATAATTAAACATTTTGCCACAGCTTCAATGTTTACAGAAGATGATATGAGAAAGACATTTAACTCAGCACTTGTGTAAGAATCTAATCATACGCAGTCAAAATGCTGCGTTAGCAATAAAGTTTTTAGAAAGGGATCGATGTGTCTCAAATCTTTTGGTTTATAGTATATCGTGCCCAGCAACAGTCATTCGTGCGTACAATTTAACCCCCCCCCCCCCCCATCCGTAAGGGGTCTGAAGCTCTGACTTTGAATAAAATATAATTAAAAAATAACAAAACGTCTTTTATTTATAGGTGCTCTCTTGCAGAGGCTCACGCAGTTGATTCGAATTTTAAAAACCCCTTAACAAAATTTATATATCTATGCATATATGTACAGTTGTGTTCATAAAAATAGCAGTGCTGGTCACATTTTATTAGATTGTCAATTATTTAAATAACGGAAATTCTTACAAACAAAATACCATGTTACTCGCATCTAACGGTCTTTCGTTTTCATATTGGAGACTTTTAGCTTGAAGTTATACCCTACTTTTCCCGGTGAACACCCATTATTTCAAACTCTCTGGATATAGAGTGTTCATAAAAATAGCAGTGCTTTTGATTTTATAATTAAAAAGTGTTAAAAATTCAATTTTTTTTATTTTTCGTTAAGTGAATATTTTACTATATAAAGTTTTAAGTATTTTAAACATACTAGCATATAAAAAAATTAATAAATAATAGCTCAAAAATAAACAATCAAAGACGGTCAAGACACTGCACTAAACAAATTCGAAAACTTATTAGAAAACTGCATTGGGAGGGAAAATGTACCAAAATATTCAGGACATCCCAGGCTGCTCACCAAAAATGGTCAGTAACGCCTTAAAATGGCAAAATAAACCGAAAACGCTAGGCTGAAAAAGGATGACTACTGAAAGAACTGACAAAAAAATATTCAGATAGCAAAACAGAACCCGTTCATAGGCTCTAGGAAAATAAGAAATTCACTTCAACTGTCTGTTAACGCTGTCACAATACGAAGACGTCTTTTATAAGCGAAGTTACCAGCCCAAAGTCCACGCAAGGTACCATTCTTGACGAAACGGCATGTAGCCAGGAGAATGGAGTTTTTTAAAGCGCATAGAGATTAGGCAAAAGAGAAATGGAGGAATGTTCTGTTTAGCGATGAAAGCAAAGTCGTCCTTTTTGGGGTCCAACGATCGTCGGGAATACGTGACAAGACCCTAAAATGTAGAAATCGATCCACGGTACACTATAAAAACAGTAAGGCATGGTGGAGGAAAAATTATGATATGGGCTTGCTTTTAATACTACGGGGTGGAGCCTATTTATGCAACCGACTATGTGAAAATTCTCGAGGAGGTTATGTTACCCTATGCTGAAGACGAAATGCCGTTGGTTTGGGTATACCAACACGATTATGACCCAAAGCATACGTCAAAAAATGCAAAATCATGTCTTGCGCAGAAGAAATTATCCGTTATGGAGTGGCCTACTCAATCCCCCGACCTTAACCCCATCGAAAATTTGGGGGGGGGGGGGGATGTTAAGAACGCAATTCGTAAAGCAAAATCAAAGAATTCGAAAGAATTGTGAGAAGCAGTGCGTGTTTCGTGGAATTGATGCCACGTAGATGCGAAGCATCATAAAAAACAATGGTTATGCAACATAGTACTAATTGTAAGCTAACATTATTTGTATACTTTTATATAACTTATTACAGTTTTTCTTACTTCTTACGTAATAGATCCAGTACTTTGTCATGCACTGCTATTTTTATGAGCAGCCATATATTTTAAAACGGTTTTTACTGTGACAAAGCTAACGGTAAAAAATCGATGATATTTATTTTCTGTTTTTATAAATAAAATATTTTAGCTTGTTATTAGAAATTTTATGAAATATATTATAACGTTGATATTGAAGGCCTTTTTGTTTTATTTGGAGAGCACTGCTATTTTTATGAACACAACTGTATGTACAATGTACATGTACAGTTCTCTTCACTTAGAGGCATACATTTTTTTACATACAGTTAATTTTTTATAATTGCGTGCAAGAATCATCAAGCTATTGCATTAATTAGAAAGCTTATTAAGTTCTCAACAAAATTTTAGTTAGTGTAAATTAACGGTACATTTTTCTATTTCCTGCCAGTATTTTAAGAAAAAGTGCATTTTTTGTTCATATGATTAGACGCACCTGTAAAATGGTAGTAAAAATAAAGTAAAGTTTACGCGTGAACCATACCCAAACATTTTCATTTATATTGAGGTCAGGTGATTAAGGTGGCTATGACAACAATTCCACGGCGGCAAGAAAGGTTTGAAAAAAAACGAGCGTTGTGGATTGGCGCATTATCTTGTTGAAAAATCTAGGGTATAGGTCCGAACATAGCGGGGAAGGCTGATTCAAAAAGAGCTTTGTAGGAAATTTCCGTTATTTTGTTGGTAACGGACACCAAATTGAACTTTCCGTAGTACGAAATGTCTCCCCAAACCATTCCTCTAACTTCCCTCGAATGGTAATATGTCAAAAACTTTTTCTCTTTTTTTACATCATATGACAAAAAAAACGACATTTCGCGAATTCAGCACTCTTCCAAGGCAGCACTCTACGTGGTCACTTCGAACTATTTTTTTGGCAATACTTCTCATAGAAAACCCTTCGGAATGGAACACGTCAATTTTTCCTTTTCCTTCCGCGGTTAAAACTTTATTTTCCCCATTTTCTATTAAAAATAATATTAAATACTCTAAAATACTTAAACTTTGAAGCTAACTCAAATCCACGTAACAAATCGCAAAAAATTAACCAATTGTGCGTCTAATCATGTGAATAAAAAAACTGCCCTTTTTATTACAACACTCACCTACCATTTGTTGGTGTTTTTTTTTTGTTTGAGAACTTAATAAGCCTTCTTATAAATACAATTGCTTGATAATTCTTGCACACACTTAAAAAAATCAAATTTATGTAAAAAAAAAATGTGTTCGTCTAATCAAGTGAACTTTATATCTACAATCAATTAAATCTTATCAAGCAAACTAGTAGCTTACATAGATATTAAGATGATATTTTAGATGTATCTTCAGAATGCTTTAAGCGCGAGTTATACAAAACAGAGACGACGTACAATGCCGGACAAAACAATAGGACTTCATATCATTGGGTTAAATTTGAAATAATCTTACTAAGTTAGCTTAGGTTACCTTATGTCCTCAGTTAAAAACATGGGTAAAAGTTGGATAACCCGATGTCACCGACCAATATATACAAAGTCTTATTATATTTGATTAATATTACAATTTATTTTAAAATAATAGAAAGACCTTTATTAAGTCACCCAATTTTAGTTCTTCATTTTTAATACAAATTATTTAAAAAAAAAAAACAGTTCTTAAAACGTCAATCCTTTGGCATGTCACAACCTCGAAAACCAACAAATAAATGACTGTCTATTAAACATTTTTATTTATTTGAGAAAACTTATTAATTTACTACAATCTGTGATGTATGTATATAGGTAAATATATATTACAACTTTTATAATGCAGTGTTCTCCACTTTATTTAAAAAAAAAAATTGTGTTCAGTTTTATTCGGCAGTCTGTTTTGTGTTATTTAAATTTGAAATTCGTGCGAAATATCGCCGACTAAACGTCAAATCGCACTTTGAATTTTAATGTTGGTAATAAAGTTAGTTGCGGGTAGCACAATTTGACGGCAACCATAACTGTACCAGAGTTTGGGTTATGTTTGTTATCTATGCACGTGATAAGCCAGTCAACTTGTCAGTCCTATGATGAGTCGTAATTTTTTTGTTAATCTAAAGTTTATTTTTATTTTTACATATTAGACTATGATTTGTTAAAATGTAGTTTTTTGATATTCGAAGTTACAAAAAAAAACATTAGTCCTGATTATAATCTCAAAATGTGTCTTTTTCGTCAGTCCGTTGGCGTCAGTTCTGTGTCAGGTACATATTTATTTTTAATTTTACATATTAGACTATGATTTGTTAAAATTAAGTTTTTGATATTCGAAATTAAAAAAAGAAAAACATTAGTCCTGATTATATTCTCAAAATTTGTCTTTTTCGTCAGTCCGTTGGCGTCAGTTCTGTGTCAGGTATATTGTCATTGTTCTTCATTTCATGATCATTAGTACTTTTAAGATGAATATTGTTAAATTTTTTTTATATTGTTTGTTGATTACTTAGAAATATTTAGTAAAACTATGTGAAAGTAGTAAAAGATAAGTGAATAACGTTACGTTAAATGTCAAAAGTCTGTTTTGAAAACTGATATAGTATTTTCTCCCAGTATTACATATTAATAATTATTTTTAATTGTTACTAAGTGAATATTATACTTTTAAAACACATTGGTCATTATTAAATCCTTAAAGATTTTTAATAATTTGTATTAAATTTCATTATAATACTTGCAAAATTGTGTATTTTATCAGTACTATGTTACCTCGTCAATCCCCTGGCAGTCAAACTCTGAAATTTTTAAATATCTTACAATGTACTCAAAAAAGTGACTGGCACGATTTGGAACAATATATTAATTAGATTAGCCATCAAATACACCCAAGTTTGTAGAAGTTCGATTTAATAAATATCGTAAACAAAATATCGTCAAAAGTTACCCAACTTTTGTGTAATCACCCATATGTATTGTATATTACTTATTCGTCTTTAAATGGATAACTTTCTCATGAGCATGCTTTTTGTTTTGGATTCTATTTTTAACTTACATATTATTTACCTACCGAAACACACAGCGTCGTTGTTGAAGAAGCTGATGTATACTCGCCTTTAATTATTACCAATCTTACTAATTCTGTTGTAATATCTGAAGCATAGACGGAGCTGCTGTAGATGTCAAACTCACCAGCTGCGCCATCGCGGCAATTTCCTCATAGCGTTGTGTACTCGATAACTGTACGGTTGTGATAAGATCAGTGCAGATTTTTTAAAATTATTTTCAAGTTTAAATTATCATTTATTATGAGCGAAGCTAAAGATAAAATTAGTGATGACGAGCATTCGAGAAAAAGGAGCGACTCGTCGGAATCGTCACCATCTTCTTCCGAAAGTGAAGGCGTCGCTTCACCTCCTCCAAATAAAAGAAAGAAAAACATGTCCAAACATGTTTCTTCTATGGATCAACGGGTAAATGATCTAACGGACCAGGTTTGTCAGCTTTCGCAGTATGTAAGTATGCTTTTACCACAGGACATTATGACACCCAACCAGCCGAGTACCTCCTCCTTTTTATATAATCCAGAAAGTTCACGGAGAACTTTAGACCTGGGTGAGTTGCATACGGAATGCGATTCTAATTTAGTTCAGCCAGCTAAACAAGAAAATCTGAAAGAGTTAGTGCAATTGCAGCACTTTGGTTTGCCTACATGGAGGAGCGTCAGGTATTCTAAAGCTATGAAATCATTAGCTGCGACCCCGGGTTTTGTGGAACTAAAAGTGAACGATGAGTTATGTACCCTAAATAAGGGAAAAGATTACCTCGCTTCAACAGAACAAGTAATGGCCGCATTGTCAAATGCATTATTGGAACAAAAGTCATTACTCAAGTCCGGGTTGCAGTCTATTATTGATTGGGCGTCCAAGTTGCCCTTAGAGGTGTAAATCCTAGTGCTGAGAACCTTTTCGATAAACAGGAATTGTCTTCCTTAATACAATCATTGGGGGGAGTGCAGTCATGGCTTAGTGTTTCGTCTCACGTTAGAGAAAAGAAAACTTTTACTCCAAAGCTAGTCCACATCCAGAGTAGAAGAAACGCAGTTGATAGTAGAGTGGGTTCTCGAAAGCATTACAAGTATAATCATAAAGACCAGAAAGTAAACAACTCAAATAAGGGCCAAGGTAAAAAGTTTAATTCTTCCTTTCGTTCCAAAGAACACGACAGAGACAATAAATGATTCAGGTTCAACTTTCAGAGGGGGTCAGTTGCAAGCTTACCAAGAAAGCTGGAAGGATTTGGGTGCAAACTCTTTTATTTTAAAAACTATTTCAGGAACAAGAATCCCGTTTTGCAAAAAACCCCATTTAACATACCCTTCAAGAGCTACTCGGATCAAGTTTGCAACAGCATTTTCAGACAAAATGGACATGCAGATTACAGAGATGAAAAAACTGAAAATCTTAGAACCCCCTTCGGAAGTTGGACCAAGTTTCCTTTCAAAAATGTTCTTAATAAGGAAGTCGGATGGAGGTCTTCGTCCGATTTTCGACTTGCGAGCCCTAAATTGTTACGTGAATGTAAAAACATTCAAACTAATTTCTCACTCAGCGATTCCAGAGTTTTTGCAACCAAGAGATTGGATGATAAAAGTGGATATTTCTCAAGCATATTTCCATGTGCCAATAGCAGAGAGCCTTCGACGTTTCTTAAGATTAATGTACAAGGAAGAGCTCCTTCAACTTACTTGTCTGCCGTTTGGCCTTGCTTCGGCTCCAAGAGTGTTTTCAGCACTAACTTGCTGGATCGCGGAGATCCTACGCAAAAGAGGTATGCGAGTGTTAGTTTATTTGGACGACTTCCTTTTAGTAAATCAGGACCCCTCCATACTAGAAACACAGGTTGCGGAAACCGTTCGAATTCTAGAGGAACTTGGCTGGGAGATAAATTTCAAAAAATCAGTCCTTATTCCAAGTCAAGAATTGGAGTACCTTGGAATTACTTGGAACACTTTCAAAAACATTATGTTCCTACCAGCAAAAAAGGTGGAGAAGATTCGATCTTCCCTTCAGGTAATGTCAAATTTAAAGTTTTGCAATCTGCATCGGTTGCAGCAGATACTGGGCCAATTAAATTTCGCCAGTTTTGTAGTGCCCAGAGGTCGACTCCATTCTCGTTACCTTCAGATTTTTTCAAGGCAGTACGACAAACGTCCGAGACAAAAACTCATCATCCCTCGGAGGGCTCTGAAAGAGATAGATTGGTGGCTCCAAGCGTTAACGAAGGACGAGTTAATACACAAAAAAGAAGTGACACATTTTCTGGCAACGGATGCTTCAGATACAGGATGGGGTGCTCATCTGAACGAAACAGTCTTATCAGGTCAGTGGTCGAAAGATCAGAAAAAATGGCATTGCAATTTAAAGGAAATGTACGCAGTTTTCATGGCAATAGACAAGAGGGCATCAGTTCTGAAAGACGCACATATTCTTCTGCAGTCAGACAATCGAACTTTGATTGCTTACATACGGAAAGAAGGAGGCACAAGATCAGTGAACCTTTTAAGTTTAACATACCAACTCCTTCAGCTTGTCGATCGGCTCAATATAACAATATCCGCATTTTATCTTCCGGGAAGATACAACGGAATAGCCGACAGATTGTCAAGAGGTCGCCCGACGCCGGAATGGCATCTTCTACCCCAAGCAACTGCGGAAGTTTTCAAAAAATGGGGAATTCCAGAGATAGATCTCTTTGCTTCAAAAGAAGCAAAAGTTCTCGACAACTATGTATCAATAGACTGCAAAGATCAGGCCGCAGCTTACATAAATGCTTTCAGCCGGAGTTGGGATTATTGCCTAGGTTGGATTTTCCCACCGCCCAACTTAATGCCGAGGGTTCTAGCACACTTGAACCGATCTCACGGGAAGTACCTAATTGTGTCACCAGAATGGGACCAGACCTTCTGGATGTCCGACCTCAGAGCTCGAGCGCTGGAGCCCCCCTTTGTAATTCAAAACCTGCGGAAGGTGTTAATAGATGTAACAACTGGCCAGCCTCCCTCGCAGGTAGACAATTTAACCCTGAAAGTATGGATAGTTGGGGCTGGGGAGGCCAGCTAGTAGATTGGACTTCCGAAGAAAAGAATTTATTGAGTAAAGGATGGAGAGATTCTACACTTAAAACCTATTCTCCTGCTATCAAGAGATGGCTTCTTTGGTGCGAAAAGGTTGGGATCAATCCTAGATCCCCTAAGGGTTCTAGCTTAGCGAGATATTTGGCCAATCTTTACCTAAAGGATAAATTTGCTTCCAGTACTATCCTTGTGCACAAGTCTGCGATTGCAACCTTTTGTGATCCAGCGTTAGTTGATAGTCTAACAAAAGACTTTTTTGTACGGCGTATTTTAAGAGCTATCTGTTCTTCTCAACCACCTTCCGAGAAACCACCCATTTGGGATCCAAGGTGCGTGTTTAATTGGTTAGCAGAGAATGAGTTTAAAAATGAAAACTTATTTGAGGCCTCGAGGCGAACAGCTTCCATTCTACTCTTAGCGTCAGGTAGAAGAGTTCATGACCTCACACTTTTGAAAATATCATGCGATAACTACATAGAGAATGATGGCAATATAATTTTGCATCCCTCATTCGGATCCAAGACTGATTCAGCCAGACACAGGCAGTCTAGTTGGCAGTTAATTTGCCATGAAAATAAGAATGTCTGTCCTGTTTTTTGGATAAAACAGTTGATTAGACTCTCTCAAGCTAGGAGGGCTCTCCAGAGCAACTTAGATAGCTTGTTCATAACCATTCATGGACCGGTAAAGCCGGCATCAAGAACAGTAATTGGAAGCTGGATTCGCACTGTCTTAAAAGATGCGGGCGTTGGTGCTCCTCCAGGAAGTTTCAGAGCAGCGGTTGCTTCATTGGGTTGGCTAGAGAACCAACCATTAGATGAAATTTTATCAAGAGGAAACTGGAGTACTGAGAATACGTTCCGAAAGCATTACTGCAGAGAGATAAGTTCAAATACTAACCTAAGTTCAACTTTTCTTTTTAAAAACTTTAAGCCAATATAATTATAAAATTTTAAGTTATGTTATATGATAGTCACGGAGACTTTTATGTTATTAAAAATGAATTTCTTTATTTGTAATTAGTTGAATTATTTATAAAAATAAAAAAAAAAAAAAAAAACATTCATCATAGCGTTGTGGGCAAACACCAGCAGATAACAGACAGGTCTTCAACAACGACGCTGTGTGTTTCGGTAGGTAAATAATATGTCGGTTTTACACTAAAATAAAACCGATATTATTTGCCGCAAAACACACAGCGTCGGAGCAAGTTCCTTGCTGGTGAAGACACTATGAGGAAATTGCCGCGATGGCGCAGCTGGTGAGTTTGACATCTACAGCAGCTCCGTCTATGCTTCAGATATTACAACAGAATTAGTAAGATTGGTAATAATTAAAGGCGAGTATACATCAGCTTCTTCAACAACGACGCTGTGTGGTTTGCGGCAAATAATATCGGTTTTATTTTAGTGTAAAACCGACATATTCTCGACATCACTACCGACAATCTACGCTCTTCACCACACCTGAAATCTGAAGCCGTCAGCTTATACTTACCGACAATTCTCGGTTCGTGCAAAACCTTTCAGTACACTAAAAACGAACTTTTTTCAAATTGCTCTTTATATTTAAAACATAATTTCGTTTTAATATTAAAAACAAACAAAAATCAATTATAATTAATATAAAATAAAAGATAATAAAAAACCTTGTGATTTCGTCAGTTGCATTCTTTATGCAATTAAGCCCAACAAATAACACGCCATGGCTTGTGCAGTTAATCTTTCCGTCCTCTTTGTATCGGAATTAGCAAACAATTTTGTGGATATATCAAAGAATATCTCAATCACCTTGTTTATCCTTTGACGAATATTAAAATATATTTTGATGTTGGTGACCTTTTTGTTGCTATATTGTTGTTATTAAATGGGCTTCAGGTCAAATGAAACAAATATTTTCTTTTTGTCACTACGTTTCGTCCATGTATATGGACATAATCAGGTGAACAAATGGTTTCTATATTGGCATTGATAAATAATGTTAAGAAATGTTTACAAAAATATTAACAATACATTAATTACTTACAACAATATTATTGTCACATTTATAGTCAATAATGATTTCTTATGTGTCTACACACTACAAAGTTTAACTGACACGTAACATGCCCATCAAATAAACAGAAAAAACAGAAAAATTATACTATATATTTGTCACCTACCAAATTTTTCGAAAAAAAAAATGATTTTATCTCTAAAACAATTTTGTGGAACGAAAAATAACGTTTTTAACATCTGGTAAAGTTTTTAGAAAAATCAAATTGACAGTTTTTTTTGTATAAAAATTAAAAACCTAAAAAAGTTGGTAAACATTGATTTTCGACCAATACTTAAAAATATTGGCATCAAACTTATTTTATTTCACAAAAAATGTTGTTTTCGACATTCAATAATTCAAAAAAAATCCAGCAGTCAGTTTTTGTCATAAAAAATGAAAATTTTCAAAAAAAAGTACGCAAATGCTACTAAAATTGGTTAACGACTAAAAATCTCGTTAACAAAAATAGATTTTGATATCAAGCTATGTTATCATATGCAAAATATTGTTAGGTTTTTTTTTTTATTTTTTTTTAGAATAATTTAACTTATAACTTTTTTAACAAAACACGAAAACCTACAAACTTTTAAGCAAGACATATCGACAGACGGGATTGGAAGTTACCTGTGTGGGTCGCATCCCAACCTCTTTTTATGTTAAATAATAATTTTACGTAGATATTTTTAAATCTCTTATATTAATTAAATAAAAAACACTTTAATGCTTGAAATATAACAATTATAGATAATATAGCACCAAAACGGTCGATTGAGTTTTTTTCACTTCGCCCAAAAAAAACTTGGCGCGTTTTGCTAAAGTATTAATATTATAGTTTTTAATATTTAATAACAATTTCTGTATCTTATCACAATTTTGTTTTACTTACTGTAATAAGTGGAATATCCTTCATTATCCAAAACTATTTTGAGTCGTCGCTGCATTGACTCTATTAACTTTAGGCATGTTTGCTGGTGTATGGCATAGCATTCTCTTTGAAGCGCTTCCCACAATTGGTTTCCATTAGTGTAATATTGACCCTCTAATTCACGCTTGAGATCATTCCACAAGTTTTTAATGGGATTGAATTGGCCATGGGACAATGCGTACTTTTTTCTCTCGAAACCAATCTTTCAGTATTTCGGACCGTTGTCTTGCTGGAAGAGACATCGCAGCTGCACGCTTTCCATAGAAAACGGTAGCATGACATCTTCCAAAATATCCCTACATCCACATTTTGTTAAGATGACACTTTTATATTCCATTATTATTATTTTATAGTTTTCTGTGTATAGCGGGGGTGATAGTCCCTATCTTTTGCACCATACATTGCGCCCGGAATACAAACATATTTACTTTTGTTTCAATACTCCACAGGATATTTCAACATTTTTATATGCCCTCTGGTCCGTTCCAATTAGCATGGCTCAAGGCAAATTCTTTTGTGGACCTTATATTGTAAGCCTTCCTGGGAGATTTGAGTTCTGAAGCTTTCTTCGGACCGAGCGTGCACTGACCGAATTATCAATTTGTACACCTATATTCCTTGACGAAATAAAAGGATTATATTTAGCTAAAAGTAGTATGCGGCGGTCAGTGGTAGCTGATGTTTTTTCGGCCGGCCTCTTCGCGTACTCTTCTGGGCTTGAGAGATTTTTTTAAAATTATTTTGAGATCTGCCTTGGGCCTCCGTAATAAATCTCTAAGTCTACGAACTAATTTCCTTTCTCCTGGCGAGCAGTGGACACATATTTGTATGGCCAACTCCTAGAACACACAAAATCTTATTGCAACACAAATAATTGAGCTGCTTAGCATTACATTACTAAAATGCAAAAAGCTTGGCATTCTCATAGAGAGAATAACCGTTCGGTCTTAAAGAATGGTTTTAATGCATTCAAAACAACCGCTGATCAGCAACAACTCAACATTGGATATCAAAAATGTTCTCACACCTACCTTTTTTGACCAGCTGTGTATATTAAGATAAGATTATATATCATATTAAAATTTGTTTTTGTTTTGTTTGTATCCTTTTTTATTTTGTACTCATTTTAATTTTGTATGCATTATTATTGTTATTAATTTAACGCTTAAAATATGCCAAATTTATAAATAAATTGAAGTTCAAAACTTAGTCCACAACTTATAAATGAGAGGAAAATTATAGAAATAGGAGCTAAAATAGCAAAATCTTTTAGTGGTACGGCAATAAATAAATATAAAACTAAAATAAATGAATTGAAAAATTTGAGTTAGATTATCCGAAAGTATCACATTATTTACATACATTTCATGAATATTTCTACACTTTACTAGGACATACTGAGTGAACACAAACTAAGTGTAGATTCCAAGAAAAGAGAACGGAAAAGAAAGAAAAGAAAATAAAAGAAAAGAGGAATATATAAAGTTAAAACAGAGTTTGGACCAATAGTAAGGACATATAGGGTTTTTAAATTGGCGGCCATTTATGTTTTGGTGACATCTGTCAAATCTTTTATTTATTATTCAGTTGTTTATGCCAAATAATCATGGCAAGTAACATGATTGCACAGCACGTTCAAATGATAAAACTTTATTATCAAAATGAGTGTTCTTTAGCACAAACGTTGCGCGCATTGCGAACATTTTACGGTAGACGTGGTGGCCCTTCACAGTCAACTTTTTAACGTTTGGTGGCCAAGTTCGAGGCCACCGGTTCAGTAAGCAATCAGCCAACACCCGTACGTTAAGGGAACGCAAGATCGGCTGAGAACATCGCAGCGGTCGGTGAAAGTGTCCAGCAGAACCCGAGGCGGTCTATTCCTCACGGTCACAAGAACTCGGCCTCTGGCAGATTTCATCGTGTCGAAGAACCAACTGAACCAGGAGCTCAAAGTTCATGACCATAGACGACGGCGCACAGTGGCCCGTTTTGACTTTTTTGGTTGCAAGAATCATATCTCCCAAACGAATAAAGATATTGCTTCATTTTTTATCTTAAAGGAAATTTTTAAGGTAATACAAATTGTGGCTTTCAAATCTTCTTGCTGTGTTTCCGTCATAAGTGTTTCCAAACCATTGCTTAGGTTTATTCACAGTTAGTCAAAGCTCATCGCAAAAACTCCTTTGGATCTCTTGTTTTCTTTTTGTCCGCCTCCTTAGTCCCAATCCAATTGGATTCATCAGCACCTTCTCTTGCTGAACAAGCTTCAAAATAAATTCCATGCACATGATTCTAGCATGCAGTGGAGAGATTCCATATTCGTAATTATGATTGTCCTCAATTGATTCATCTTAATTGAAGTTCTTTTGTGCCCTTTTGTATATCGGACATGACCGCGTAGACTTCGTTTCCGTTAATACGTTTAATACTTTGCCGTCTATCATAGTTAAAAAGAACTCGTGATTCACAGTTATAGTTGTTTCTTCATTAGGTTTATATATTGTTGGTTGAATATCTGCTATTTGTCTTCTTCTTGATTATTGACTGTGGTATTTATGATGTCACTAGTCTCTTTAACATATTGGAGCATAATGAACAAATGCATTATTACAAATTTTATTACAGGATTAAAAAAATTATTTTTAAAACTCTTGAAAATCTTAGGTAATAAAAATAAAACAAAAATGATTAACCTTTTTTAAATACATTGCATTCTACTCAGTAGTACCCGTGGCATGATGGTTAGTGAGTTGGACTCCGAGCAAATGGGACCAAGTCCCTTGTTAGTAACGAAGGTTGAGCTTCAGCTCATCTTTAATTCAATAAAAAACAAAAAGTCAGCAGGTGTCGATGGTATATCCAACGTTGTACTAAGACATTTACCGATGAAGGAAGTTCCCATTCACACCACACTCTTCAATAATGCCCTGAATAATGCATATTATCCAGTACATTGGAAGACCGCTGTGGTTCATCCTCTCCCGAAAAAGGGAAAGGACAACTCCAACCCGTCAAATCTTCGGTCGATAAGTCTTCTTCCGAGCATCAGCAAAGTTTTCGAAAAAATCATTAATAGGGCTCTGACTAAGTGGGCTGCGGACAACAAAATAATTCCGGATAAACAGTTCGAGTTCAAGGCGGGTCATGACACAATTCATGCTGCGTCTAAACTCGTTTCTGATATCCAATGGAATAAATCAAAACAACAATGCACAGGTTAGAGGGTCTTTACCTAAAACTGAGCAGGCTTGGCATAAGCAAGCCATTATTGTAAATACTTTATGATATGCTTAACGGTAGAAAGTTTGTTGTCAAAAGTGGCAATGTAACTTCTACCACAACATTCTCAATTAAAAATGGTCTTCAACAGGGAGCGGTGAACTTGCCGATTCTCTTTAGCATTTACACCAGCTATCTGATAGGTAGTCTTACAAAGCAATTGCGTACCCCGACGATCTAATTGCGTACAGAACGGCCCGAAAGGTTGAGGTTATTAGAATTCTCTTGCAGCGTGATTTCGACAAGATACAGTGATATTAATTTAAAAAAATTAATTTTTGCGTTTACTGCCTCTTGCGAGGAATTGACAAATCCTTCAAGAATAATTCTTATCATGAAAAAGTGCTTTCACATACTAGCCGTTCGGATTCGGCCTAAAATTGTTGTCCCTTCCATTCCTGACAACAGTACTCGCACACACGAATGGTTAAGAGTTGTAAGTCACTAGGCCCAATTTCATTTCATTTCAGCGATATTGCGACGATTGGAAACTGAAAATAAATGTCCAGAAGTCGGATACGATTCTGTTCCTGACTCCGTTGGCTAGGGATACGTGGCAAGAATTGGCGCAAGATGGTCATCGTTGATCTTCACGGGCATCCATTAGCGAACAAAAGTGTAGCGAAGTACCTCGGTATCTGGTTAGATCAGTGTTTATATTTCGACAGACATATAAATTCTGCTCTGACCAGGGCCAGAGGAGCCTTCGCTCTGACGAAACGGCTGTTTTTTAGCAGTCGTCTTGACCCCAGAGTTAAGGTAATTTGCTACATGGCCCTCATACGGCCAATGATCGTTTATGGTTGTCCTGTGTGGTTCAACGTTGACCCTTCCCAGATGGAGAAGTTTTGGGTATTCGAGCGGCAGTGTTTACGACGCTGTACCGACTTATATAGAACAGCCGAATCTTCTTATGTGCATTACTATTCCAACGAGGTCCTATACAACGGGGCTCGAATCAACAGAATTGACAATTTCGTGATAAAACTCGTTCGAGGTCACATTGCAAGTGCTATGTCTTCGACCAACAATTTAACTTTCGGGGTGTTCTATCCGAACGACGAATATTTTTAAAGTGCACGCTTGATCGGCTTCATTCCACCAGAGGCATTCCTCTTTTTAGACAAATGCGGTCTGATACAGGATAGATTGGCAGTTCCATTAATCTACCATGTCAGACGACGAACCGTGGATAGGCGACTCCCATACAATCCGGACGTCATGGCACAAGGCGAAGCAGAGCTTCTTCGGTTCAGTAGGGTTGTGTCCGAACGAGACCGAACTGATAGGGTGAAGCAGGAGAACCAGTTTTGGTGGCTTCAATCCGCACTTGATAGTGGGTAGTCGGGATTTGGTGTTAAGCCTTGGCCGGCTACATACTTATTTTATAGTTTTAGGGTTTAGTTTTAAGTAGAATAGGCATGGTGGCACAAAAAGAAATAGAAAAAAAAATACAAAACAAAAAAAAATAAAAAAAAACATTTAATACAAAAAAAAAAATTTAAAAAAAGACAAAAAATATGAAAAACAAAAATGTTAGATAGTTAGATTTGCTGCTGTGGTTGTTCTAGTTTTAAGAAGTTTATAGGTAGAATAGGTAGTTTAAGTTAGCTTTAAGTTTTATCGTAAGGACCTTATTTTAAGTAGTTTTTAAGTAAAAATAAAAAAAGATCTTGATATTAGTTTTTTTTCAAAATTTTCTAATAAAAACAAAATAAATAAAATTTAAATTGAAGTAAAATAGATCTTAGGGCCGAAAGTCATTAGTAGTTAGTGTTATAGTTTAGCTTAGAGTGTCCGTATGGGACCATTAAGTTAGTTGTAAGTTATGGATAATTAGGCTAGATTTATGAATTTTTGTCTAGCTTTAAGATCGGTTCAAGACTCAATCCCTGCCTGTGTCACCTTAATTTAAAAAAAAATAATTTTCGCAGGTACTGCCTCTTGCGAGGAATTGGCAAATCCTTCAAGAGTAATACTTGTCATGAAAAAATGCTTTCTCAAAACTAGCCGTTCGGATTCGGCCTAAAATTGTAGGACCCTTTCATTCCTGACAAAAGTACTCGCTCACAGATCACAACGGACTTTTGCGCCACCCAATTTAATTGTAACATTCTACTCAGCACATAAATTACAGAGTAGAGAACACAGCACCTTGAGCGACTAGACTATGTAAGGTGATATTTATTACATAAAATCATCTTTTTTTAATCCACCACATACAAAACGGAGAAATCGTACTTCCAAAGAATTTTCCATGGAAAAAGAGAGGAAAAAATTACTGACTTCATCAATTCAAATCTCCCTAGCTCAGTTCGATGCAAAATGAAGCTGTTGATCTTTTGAATTACAATTTGAAGTCGAAAAAGTGTGCAAAAAGGAGTTTTTCAAAAAACATTAAATAAAAATTGTTTTTTTTTTTTTTTATTTATCGATCAAAATAATGGCACCGCATATTATGAAAACAAAAACGAAAAGCATTTCGAAGCCCTTTTTCAAGTTTTTACATTCAAAGTTAAGAAAAAAAATGATCATCATAAAAAATCTTCAACTTTGGCCTACTCTATAAATCACACCAATAACCCAAATTGAACAAAATGTGAAACCAGTTAGCTAAAAAGTTTTGCAGTTAGACCCACTGGAAAAATGAATATTGCAAGCAGTTTTACATATACGGGCCCCTGTGCGCCGTTTGTTAGCGTCGTTTGGTGTGGATTTTGGGTTAGCCGGAGGCGTAATCGGTCCGTACTTTTTTAAAAAAAACGTTAGTTAGGCGGAAAAGTAAAGTAAAGTAGAAAAGTATACTATTCTTCTTAAAAATTGGTTGGCAAGAGTTAACGTTGATAAACAAACCATCCTATAAAGATAAAGATTTCAACAACTTCCTAACATGCAACTTAATAAAGATGATAAGTTAATCGGCCTTATTGAGGTAACCGTCGGTCGGAGCGATTTTCTTCGATTTCCTACGAATCGAAGACATTTTGCTTCGAGGTAGTTCTCCTCGGAAATTCTCTCCGATTCATTGCATGCTAATTAAATGCGATGCTTTGCGATTATTACCTTGTAATGGTTTTATTTTCGATAGATACAAACTAATATTTCTCTGAAGCGCTCCGACAGGTTCTTGTTGCGGAAACTTATTTCTTTTGTATTTGTGTTAAATATGTTCCAAGACAAAAGGAAATGCATTTTTATTTAAGCAAAAGTTTTTCTGGAAGAGAATAAGAAGATAAAGAATTGTAGAATTAGAAGATAAGCACTAGATGGGAAGACACGATTACTTACGCCGAACCTCGATAGGGCCGAATGTTATATAAAAATAAAAATTTAACCAAAAAGTATTTACAGTCGAAAATAATAAATGAAAGTTATGAATGCTTATTTTGAGATTCGTTTTCCATAGAAAGTTAGTTGAATTCGATAAAATTGAATTTTGAGAATCGATCGTTCACGGAATCAATGGAACTTTCATTCGTTCAGATTTTTCCTGAAACAAACATGTGAGTTTAAATAACTTTTATGAGATAATTAAATACAGAAAGTTATATAAATTGCGCAATCCTATTCCAATTGAAACAACAGGGGACAAAAAGAAGTCCAGATCAAGATATTGGAGAAGAATCTTGAAGTAGCCAAGGGTTTTTCTGTAAACCGGATCGATGTTGACCGATTTTAGAAAGTTGATTCCATGAAACTCAATATCTACGAGCCTAACATGGAAAAAAAAACTGAAATACATTTAGTAACAATTTAACGAAAACTGAAACAAAAAAGAAGTTGGTTAAAATGAAACGAAAAGGAATCAGTCGGGTTTTTATGACAACAAGTAAATATTGATCTCAAAGAATTTGAGCAAGCCAGCGTGCGAATATCCCGCTAACCCCGTCTGTAAGTGTAATTCGAACCATGGAGAGGTCGCTGAGTCTACATTAACAGGTTCCGCAGTCTTAACGAACACACAAATCAAATAAGGGTAATCCTATTCAAATACATCCAAGCCAAAAAAAAAATCATTAGAAGTTTTTTGTTAATTTGTGTTCCAAGGTGGACGAGATGAAATACGAAATCCTATAAGTAAAAAGATAGAAAAAAAGGAAATATGCAAGAAAATCGTTGACATAATCTCATACATCACACATTAATCAGAAATTGGAGCTCAAGAAAAAAGTAATAAACATGGATCTTTCAGGAACGATGTCATGACAGCGCATCACATTATATCTACACTGTTCTGTCATATGCTGCTTTGAAATCGATTAAGAGATGTTGAGTGTCGATTTGATGTTCTTCAGTTTTTTTGAAGGTTCTGCCGTTATGTGAATATTTGATGGACTGTGGACATTTCTGGTCTAAAACCATACGGACCAATTAGATTGCTGACGATGGGCCTTAGACGTTCGCATATTACGGCAGAGAAGATTCTGTAAGTAATGTTAAGAAGAATGATTCCTATGTATTTGATGCGGTTAAGGTCTTCTTTGAAGGTACTTCAGGTTGAAGGTTGTTCATCAAGGTTACTTCCTGACCACATAAAAAAAGTTAGTTGCAAAGCTCGAACAAAACTCGGATACGGACGGCGGGAGCCAGCCCTTGGAGTTGAAATTGAGAGCCTAGTCCTTCAGGTTGAAGGTCGTGCTTCAAGGTTATTTCTTGACCACTTAAAAAGAAATCAGTTGCAAAGCACCAACAAATCTCTGATACAAACATATTTACTGTTGATAACCCAAACAATCTAGCAGCGATCGCAAAATATTCAATCTAGTTGACGGTAGATTGGTCTGTAGAATTTGTTTCGTCCGCCATGACGTTTCGCCGCGCAGCAAAATCGATTAGCCTAATGAATTTTTGAGTTTCTGTCGAAATGTAGTTGGGGGATGATGCATCTGCGTGCTTTGAAATTGATTCTAAATACTAAAGAATTCCGGAGTTGCCAATGTTGTTGTTAACCCGAATAGAAGAGTTTGCAGCTATTTCTTTGCTAAGTATATCAAGAGGTATTAGGTAAAGCATGGTATCAAGTGCCGCAGATGGGGTCGTGCGAAGCTATCCGCTTATGTGTAGGCAAGTTGAACGTAGTTATTTTTTCTAAAATAATAACCATGGGTGATAGTGAAATTCAAATTTGACTATCAAAAATATGGTAGTCAATTATTACCTTAGCCGATTCTACCCCAATCAGGTTTTCATTTACCACTAGATCCAGAGGAGAGAGAATAGAACACCACCTTTTATGGTGACCCTTTCCTAACGAATCTTCTAGCAGAAGAAGTAAATTTTGAGTTGAGTTTTCTGCATTAAAAGCACCTTCGATGCGGGGTAAAAATCCATAGTGAACTATATGATAGAGGGGGTTAGATGGTGCTTACTAGAATGTGTAACGGCATTTCCACCGATTTACCTGCGCCTTGTATCAACACTTGCCGTTAAATGGATATCAATCAAACTTTCTAAGGTTTTAAGAAGGAATGATGATAGACTTATAGGTCGTATATCTTTAGGGTTGCCTTGCGAGAATTTACCTGCTTTGGATATAAAAACGACTGTAACTTCTCTCCATGCCGAGGGAATATTGACCAGATATAGACAGCTGTTAAAAATTGCTTCAAATTTTGATGCAATAACGTCTGAGGCTTTTTGTAATTCGGCAGGTATTATGCCATCGGGTCCTGCAGACTTAAATGGTTGGAAGCTGTTGCAAGTCCATTGTAGCTTGTTTCTTGTGATCAGACTATGTGGATATGTTACATTGGAACTTGACCGAATTTGATTGTTACAAGTTGTCCAGAAGCCATCTGCATATTTCAGACAGCTTGTCATCGCTAAATTAGTTAAAAGAATTTTTCGTAGCCTAGAGTCCTCGACCGTTTCTTCTATTGTACCCCAGAAGGACCGCTAGCAATATATCTTAAATTTCCTTAGTGCCTTCTTTGTACGAATCCCGGTGAGAAGCAAGTCTTGTGGCTTTGGCTCGATTAAAGAGCTCTGAGGGCCACCATTGTGGTTTTCTCTTTCCTCTTATAATTATAAGGGATCAAGCAATTTCTAACGATTTATTCATAGCTAAGGTGAGGTCATTGACTTTATTAACAAGTTCAAGGCACTTACCAGGAAGAGGGCCAATATACGCCCCTACACCCGACAGTATTTTCTTTGACTGTTTCCAGCTTAGCTACTCGAATGCAAGGTTCAACTTTAGTGTGTAGTACCCAGGAGTCTAGAGTCTTCGAACATTGGATCTCACAATCCTTGGCTCTTGGATCAGGAAAATATCTTCCCCGTTTTTGGCCAGACGAAGAAGAAGAGAGGCTGAGGCCTTAATGGAGTGTTGGAGATTTTGGCTACAATTAGGCAGATCAACCTTCACCACGGTCCTGTTTTGATCTCCTGAGTCTAAGGATGAACCGAGTAGTTCGTCCTCTCTCAGAAGAACCATAGCAATGTAGTCCTCAGTATTCATAGAGGTCTGACTGTTGTCGACATTTGTAGAAGGTCGAGTCGTGATCGGAGAAGCCATGGTATATCACCAACCTCTGGTGGGAGGGGAGACGACATCCCAGGCCTTCCAACCGCGAGTTCGCCTTTTTTTATAGATATGAAAGATGATCGTCTCTTACCCATATTGAATCAAGCCTTTAGCTGGGATAGATTGCTAACCTTGATCATTTCGAGAAGATCTTCGATACCAGGAGGATACCAAATGCGGGCTGCCGGTCTAGTAGGGTTGTCTTCCTTAGCAACAAGCTCGTGTTTCGCACCTGGCCAAACTTCACTTTACCGGCTGACCGGCTGCAGTAAGAACACTTTTTGACCATTTAATCAGTATTCCTCTAGCCTCCAGAGGCCTTCAGGATTCTCGCAGCTTTAGAGAAGGTACCGGTCGCAACATTTTCTTCTTTTTTTGTTTGTTTGTTTTGTTTATTTATTGGTCCACGAGTTGCGAAAAAATGAAGGTCCGTCTTCATTTTTAATTGAGCCCCATCCTGGCGGATTATTGGCACTGGCACCTTATATCCAGCCCAATAGAAATGTTAGGAAGTAGGAAGGAAGAAATGGGGTGAGAAGTCAGACGATGTTATGAACATATTGCTGATATGTAGGGGAATATAGTTAGCAGATAAGCTATGTTACGTAGGGTGAGAAGGCACATCGGAGAGAGGAACGCTGGATAGCTTTTCCGCCATTACAAGGGGGGATGTGAATTGTTGATTTTAGCGGGGGTTTGTGTGGCGTGCTTATGTGGGAGGGGTACAGATTGTGTAGGGGTAGACTATATGAACGTCCTTTGGTTTCATGACTCATCTGGGCAAAGTTCTTGAGAACCCTTGACCTTACTCCTCAGCTTCTACAACTGGATAAGTTCTACGCTCAAGTAGAAAATAAGTTACTTAATTTTGATAAAAGTGATTTAAAGAAGAACAAAAATTAAGTTTATAAAAAAAATGTATTAGGTGGGAATCGAACTCTCAACTCTCCCAGACACAGCCGACGCAGAATGGTACCAAAATCATATCAATCTCATCGCCTGTGGTGATCAGAGATTTTTCGATCTGTACAGGGCTCCTGTCAATGGATTGCCAGAAGTCTGGCCGGGTGCCAAGCTCGAGGTTGTTGCAAGGGAGAATATTCCTTGCCGGCCTAGAGCACGTATAATGGTCCCGGCTGTACACAACTGCCAGATGTGATCATAAAATTGATCAAAGCAAGTTCTACGCGTGTTTTTATTCCTAATCTGACAATGCATTCAAGATAAGAATTCAATTAGTTTATTATATTCCGCCGTTGGTAGTTCGCATTTGAAGAAGAAGGATGAAAATCTACAAATGAATATGAAAATTGCTGTCATCAGCGAAACAATTTAGTGTGTTAAAAATTTTAGACAAAATATCTTCTATGTATAAAAGTAAAGAAAATCGGCGGAGACAAAACGGGGCCCTGTGGCACACCAACGTTTATTTTGTGTATACCAAATTTAAACCCGCCAATACAACTTGAATTGAAAAACTATTTGAAATGCGTTTGAAATATCAACAACAATAATCTTACTTTCTCCAAAACGATATACAAATTTGTTTCACTGTTCGGTGAGATAAACCAAGAGATCACCAGTGAATCTTTTGCTACAAAGGCCATACTAACAGTTATTAAGAGACAATTAATCATCGTTTCTATGATCTAGGAAGAAGAGACGACTTTTTTAGGGACTCGGAAATAGACCTGTAAAATAGGACTGATGAAAAAGCTTACGCAATGGTTTTACCAGCGTTAAAGAACACCTCTTCAGAACAATAGCGGGGACACTATCCAGGCCTGCGGATTTGTGATCTTTAAGTACTATAGCAACTGAACAATTGCAAAAGAAGATTTGTTCCATAGAATCGTTTACCCTTTTGGGTATAGGAGGAGTCATGTCACTCATTGGCAGCATTGAACTAACAACAAATTTGACTATCAATCGAATTTGCAAAGGAGAGTCATTGGAAATGATAGGATCTGACGATGACGCAGTGATCCGAACATTTCTTACAAGTAACCAACAATTTGTACTACCTTTGCACAAATATAATGCGTCTTTTTCCTGGTTGTCCTCCGTAAGGTTGGTTTTATAAATCCGCAAACTTACATCTTTGATCCTAATAACCTCTACAGCTGTTTTCTTTAGGTTTAATAGATTGTACCCCATTTGGAATAACATTTCTTCATACACAACGAATAAACCTTGTAACCATATCTGCGCTGGAATTCACGTCACGTTTCTGAATAAGTCGTTGAGACTGTCCCAGTTGGCTTTCTCATATTTCCAAATGGTTCTCATAGAAGTTTTTTCTTTATCTGTTTTTTTTTTTTGACATGAACAATTTGCAGATAAAATGGTTTGATGTGCTTAGAGGCGATAATACGTCGATTGCATATTTAATAAGGTCAGAGCTAAGAAACAAGTCTAGAGTGTTGGCAGACTAACCCGCAACGTCAGGAATTCGAGTTGGCTCGTCAACTAACTCAGTCAGGTGGTTTAACCCAGCAAAAATCTCGACATACCTTCGGTTATTGTCTGACCAGAATAGCGCAGCAATGATGAATTGTGTACATTAAAATCACGTGTAACAACAAACTCACTGTGCGGAAAAATTGAATACAATTCTATGGATAGAGTCAGATAGCGCATGGAATTCGCTAGAAGTCGATTTGCTATCCAGACTTGAGCTACGATAAATAAAACACGTGTAAATGATGCGCCTTTGTCCGGTGAATTTAAACCACATATAGTTAAAATTTTGTGTTGGTGCACTGACCATATTGTGATAGAAGCTTATAGGCAACATCATTCCGTACATATACATAACATATATATATGTATATGTATAATAATGTAATCATAAAAAGTGGCTGGGTGCGACCCACACTGATAATTTCCCATCTCGTCTATCTTGCTTAAAACACAATATTTATAAGAATATTTTGTGT